>NC_063188.1:23088756-23391954 GCF_023159225.1 Perognathus longimembris pacificus
TCTAAGTACTCAAGCAGTAAATATTTGAGGTGACCCCTGCCCTTCTTTTTGCTATTCAAGCAAGAAGTCATAATACTATGTTGATGCTTTCTTCACAACAGCTATTATCTTTCTTCTCTTTCCTCACAGTTTCCACTATATTTCAGACTTTTATAATCTTCTGTCTTAAACATTGCAATAAATAGTTTATATCCTGTCTCTCTCCAATCTATTCCATATAATTAGGAAGCAAAGTCTCCTATAAATGCCATTTCACATTCTGTATATATACTTACATTTTCATTGGCCCACCCAATTATTTTTAGGACAACAATGAAAACCAGTAGACCAATATTCAAGTTCCAACATATTTAAGATCAGCTATTACTCTTTAAAATATTTTGTTAATCCAAGAGTCCTATCACATAGGAGTCTGATATAAAAGAAAGAAAAGTTCTGTACACAAGAACACAGGTTGTTCATCCTCAGTGTATCCTCTCCCCCCGACCTGTATGTCATTGATAACATTCTTTCCATCTGCAAAACCATTGATTCTTTCTTTGCTCAGTATATGCCTATCCATTCTTAGTTACCATTTACATCCAAGGTGATCACCCTATTTGATCTCTAATTCCATTGAATTGAAATGATCTCTGTGTGTATCCATTCACATCTCATTTAGATTGGCAGTCAACTATGGTCTTCGTAAATCTTGGAAAATCTTTTTACCTCTCATGAATCCTAGCCAATTGCTTGGCACTCATTAATATTTGATTATTGGATATATTCCAAAATGTTGTCTCTGTCTGATGAAGGGTAAAAAAATACATTACTGGATTCAACTGTTCATTGTATTTAAGCCAATTTGTATATCTGTTTGCAGACCTAGTCCAAAGGAGCCTGTTATTCCTATAAATTATAACCTGCAGGGCCATACACCTAGTATCTCTGCAGATAGAGTTTCAAACTGTGACTATTTCTTTTAAGCACATCAGTCAAAATCTTGGTTCTGAGTTATTTAAAGTGGTTTGTATTTTATGGTCCTATGAAGGCTTCACATTGCAACTGCTGAGCTTTAAAAACACAGAAACCAGAAAGAGGGTACAAGGAAGTGCCATCTGTCCCTATAAACAATTATCAGCCGGCCATCTGCCCATATACTGGGTAATGATTTTAATGCTGGTAATATCTGACGGAAATATTCTCTCTCCATGGTGCCAAAGAAAAGGAACCCATTAAAAAGTGCTGATCTTTCTACTTGTTGTTTGTGAATGTTTTTTTCTTATACGAGAGTCCATCAATTAAGTTGGGTTCTAAGCTTTTCCCCAGGTTAAATAATTATTCTTCACATCCCATCTGCAAACACCTGCCCCTTTGAAAATACATGCTACTATCTACAAATTACCAGAAAGAAATAGTACAAATGTGGAATATCACTTAGACGTATATAAATGAACACAGGTATTCAACACATAACAAAAAGGAGCTCTTAGAAATGGGATTAAACATTAACCTCATGCTCAAACTAAGCAGAATTTAAGAAACCCATAGACAAATGAGAACTACTTCTGTCTCCCAAAATCAATTCAGTGAAACTCACAATCATCCTAAAGAGTATTGCTTTTTATTCTGATACCTGAATTGAGGAAAATTTGTATTTCAGTAGTCATGACTTATTGTTTGAATTTAGCAAAAGCCATGTACTACTTTAGGTGTGAACTATCTGGCAATGCATGTGTTTTTACAGATATGACATAATTTATTATACCAAGGTCTTGCTTGTGATTATTAGTCTGAGTCATAGTTCATTCACAAAGTAGGATTATGGCAGTTTACTGCCTTTGTCCATAACATATTTCTCAAAACTCTATAATATTATCAAAATAAGCAATGGAAATTTCAGAAAGCACCATTTCTTGGAGATACAAGTTAACTAAATTTCAACTCAGTGCCCATACTTATATGCCCCAATTTTTTTCAGGTATGGATAAAATTTTTCAACTAACAGATTTCAGTGCATCTACTAATTATGTAAATGTCATGTGAAATCAAGCTCTTGCCAACATGTCCTACATATTACCTAGTTCCAACAATATATAGCTATAAATGTGACCATTTTTATCAAATATTTTGCTTTACATGTCTTTAGCTCTCTATATATTACTTTTGCTTTGCTGAAAACATCATAGCATCTCAGAAACCATGTTAAGTAATAGGCAATTAGCTCTTAAAATAGTCTAGCCCATTAAAATTACTTTGAAATTTTTCATATAACTGCCAAAATGGTACAAAAATGTAATTCTCAGACATTTTGCAGAACATAAGCTTCAGTTGTTCTAGGATGTGAGAATTTACAGTGCAAAATTTGAATCTACAAATAAGCATCACTTCCATAGAAACTTAAAAGAATGGAGTTTTTATGTTTATTAAAAACCTATGAAATATCCATATGCATATATGAAATAGCCAGCTTGGTTAACTTGGAAAATGCTTCAGGCAATGATTAGGGTAAGACTGCAACTTAGAACTAACAACTATTAATGATATGTTTTGTTTGTACTTTAGAAAAAATTAAAAGAATAAAGATTTGTATCAAGTCAAATATTAAAAAATAACAGAAATTTTTACTATGACTGCTCTGAAATATACGCAAGAATTCTTTTTTCTTCTGGACCTAACAATATTTCAAATACATGGATACTGCCAGTTATACTGTATCATCCTTAACGTCGTTGTTCACTAATAAATAGAAAACAATCTTCATGGCATTCGGACATTCTGTGGAGTCTTTGGTTTGTGTGTGTGTGTGCGTGTGTGTCTGTGTGTGTGTAAATCTTTTCTGGGACTAGCAGAAATTACATTATGATGATATTGACAGTTCAGGTGTGGAGTAAACATTAATATGCTAGATATTATTGTCACAATCTCAGTGTGGGTATAAAAAGATAATCAGTGAATCTGTTAAAAGAAATAGAAAAGGATAAACTCCATCAGCAGAATTATTTTCTTCACCAAGGTCATTTGATGACTCATCACCAGCAGCTAATTCTAACACCTGCCAAGGAACTTTCATTGGAGAAAGGAAGCCTTGTGGGTTGGTAAATGCAATGCTTTTGTTGTTTTGTTTTTGTTTTTGTTTTTGCTTGCTGAGATTAGATTCCTGCAGCTGTTGTTCTTTCATGCAGAGGGCCCTCTTCTCTGAAAGCTCAGATGCTACTGCAGTAGCTACTTATTAGACTCAAAAGAAATCCTTAGCAAAACAATGAAGATAGGAAGGAAATGCCCAATAGTAAAGCAGATTATGAGTTTCTATACATAATCATCTCTTCTAATTATCACCTTTCTCTCATGCAAATGAAGAATTTAGGTTAATCTACAAAATCAAGTATTTTCTTATTTTATAGATCTATGACTTTTTTTCCTTCCCTCTGATGTAAATATTACCAATCTCCACCATTTTTCACTGCCGTCTTTTCTCATTTTTGAATTTGTTCCTATGTTCCAGTGGAACAAAATATGATTGACCCATGATTAAAGAATACTCTAGTTTTGAAAATTTATAAAAAGAAAGATAATGGCCATAGACCAGTGAGATGCATATTTTGAGGAATATAGGGCTATATAAATGTCAAACAAGTATGGCAATATCTGCTGTTCCATGGCAGAGTATCCTGAATGAATGCTCTATTAACTTTCTGGAGACAGCCTAAGGACAATTTCACTTTCTTCTCTCACTGGTCTATGTAACGCTCAAACTCAGCATTAAGGGGCTATTCAACTTCTAGACTGGGATTTTATATTTTCTAAAAAGACTTGGTGGTGATGAGTACATGAAACAGGAATCCAAGAATAAAGTTAAGGCAACACATTTTACATTTTTCTGTATTTCAATTTCTTTGCTTGACCTTATACTAAATCCACTGTCCACATTCAAATTAGCACCATGCTGATTCCATTTATGCTAAAAATTTGGCCTAATTTTAATCCTGCCAATAAATTGATCAATCCTAAAAGTACAATCAGAACAAACACCCACTGGAATTGATAAGCATAGGTTAAGTCACATAAAACATTGCATTTTATCATTTACCAATTCTGAATATCTGCTTTATATTAATCAAAATAGGAGATATCTCTTAAGATATATAAATAGGTCGAACTATATTTCTTTGCCTTAGATGCTCATGTTTAATAAATGAAAAATTTGAGAGTGAACAGTCTTTTCTAACATAGTTATACAAATATAAACATTATTCAAGCTTTAAGTCTTTTTTTTAATAAACAGAACCAATGGTTATAAACCATATCTTCTTACCTAATGTATTAACAATTGATCTCTTGTTTGCCCACCCAGCAACCATTCTTTCTTTCTATTATGTAACTGACAATCTCAGTTTTTTTCAACTATTGAGCTACCAAAACCTTCAGAGTTCCACATTTTTTTTATCTTAAGGGATACCTCGTGATTAATCTAAATAAAAAAGAAAACCTCAACTCTCAAAAAGAAATATGAGAGTAGCTATTGTGGCATAGATTTGCATGCTCACAGAAAGGGGTATGTGAAATTAAATTCATGAGAATCTAATTCCTGGAGCTGAGGCAACCATTTTGCAAATATGAGAACAGTAATTAAAATGCTGTAAGGATGACATAATAGCAGGTATGAACTAGAATCCTGTTGACAGTGTGGGTTTTCTTAAGTCTCTTGGCCTTGCCACTGTCAGAGATATTAAAATGAGATTATTTTGAGCTAAAGTATTTTTTATAATTATTGCTGTTATAATCACCATCATAAAATATTTAATTAGGTAATGTAAAATACACCAGAGAAACAAATGGAATATTCATTTCAGATTAATCCCTCAAAATAATAAATCTTTACTTAAATACTTGTGAATCTAATTTCATTTTTAATGATAACATCTAAAACACTAAAAAATTCTAATTTTTTATTTACATTGATACTTCTGACTAGAAATATCTATCTGCATTTCATTCAATGCTGCAACACCAGTTAAGTTTTTTTTTGTGTGTGTTTTTTTTTTTGGCCAGTCCTGGGGCTTGGACTCAGGGCCTGAGCACTGTCCCTGGCTTACCTTTTTGCTCAAGGCTAGCACCCTGCCGCTTGAGCCACAGCGCCACTTCTGGCCGTTTTCTGTATATGTGGTGCTGGGGAATCAAACCCAGGACCTCATGTATATGAGGCAGGCACTCTTGCCACTAGGCCATATCCCCAGCCCCACCAGTTAAGTTTTGATCAAATTTAACTATTTACCTCAATGTTTTCTGTATACCAACTTACATATTCAGCATTTAAAAACTTTTATGTAATTTATTATAATGTGTAGAAATTTGGGGGTTCTCAAGATTTTATGATAGACACACAGCTCTCAACTACCTCATCGCATCATATATTTAATCCACAAAATTCCAAATGTACTGTCTCCAGATAAGGATCTCATGAGTTAAGTTCTCCAAACGACAATTCAATCCACCTACATGAGTTTTTCATGGGAATTAAATGGGGGTGTCACCCTAAACAAAGGGCCAAAATTAAATCAGTGCATTTTCTCAAGTCTAGACATCCTTAGAAACAGGGTCTAAGTTACAAGCTGATTCAAAGTCACCCTGGCTCATAACATTGGATCTCTTTCTTCCACATCTTCATATACGCAGTCTCCAACCAGTCAGTTCCCAAGTTCATTTCACAATATATGTTTGTTTAATATTCTACTAGAAAAGAATGGTTTTCGTTAAAGAACAAAATACATGCAAAGTTTGCTCTCTTGAAATTTATATTCCATCTTTACCATTACCTCTTTCTGTCATAATGTCTAACTTTATTCTAGTCCAGATAATTATGCACTTTGCCTGTCACCCAATACTTTCCAATATATTTCGAAGATGTGTATAATAGTTTATGTTGTTTATAGAAACTAAAAGATGTGTTTGATGAACATAAGCAGGGTAGAGTTTGGGGGGCTAGGGGAAAAATATTAGATAGCAAATCTTTTAATGAACTAATTCTTTTACTAGCAAAAGAAAACCTGTAATTAAAACTCAATATTTTGACTAATAAGAAAGTTAATCCAAATGAATCACTTCAAGACTCCCCCAAATCTCACATAATTTTACACATACAAATGCTAGGGCTGTATTTTTTCACCATTTCACAACAGTCAAGCTGAGCTATTTGTTATTTGCTGAATTGGCCATGAGCATTTGTCACATCCTAAGCTGTACCTCTGATTTGACCCATAGAATTGAATCACACTGGCAGTTAGGCATTACTTAAATATTGCTAATGTATTTATATATTTCAAGTATTTTGTTTATTTAATCTGAGAAGTCTGAGCATGAAGTTTCTAGCACACTGGAACTCAGAGCTGATTTTGCCATGGAAACAAACCATTCCATTACAAATTAATTATTAGAATACTAGTCATTCCTCAGCTTGACTTCACATGCTTATTTATTAAAAATAATACCATTCTGAGTTTTGAAGAGAAAATTTGAAATATAGCCATTTTGACTACATTTTGAAGTATATTTTGGACAAATACTCTGGGGCAGTCTGAAACAACTTGGTTTTATCATGTTTTGGCTCCTCTTCAAAATTAAAATTCCTCCAAAATTTATTTAAGAATAATATCCTATTATTATTCTCTGAGTAATTAAAATACTATCATTCCAAAACCAAGTTTAAACTATGTAAACAGAAAGGTTGTGTGCTGATCATGGAAAAATATGACCAGTAACATCCAAGTTATTTGGACATGTTTCGCTAGTGGTTTATTTCCCATACAATATTTCATTGCCACCGTATCACTTCATTTTTATGCTTCCTCCTTTCCTTCTTCATTTCGTTTCACCCTCCCCTCTTTCCTTCTTTCGTTCTATCTTCTTTTCTCTTGTTCTTCCTTTCCATCTCTTATTCTTTCCCTTTCTCCTTCCCCTTCTCTTTCTTTTTCTCACTTTTTCTTTCTCTCTTCTTTTCCATTTTCTCATTCTCTTTCTCTTCTCCTTTCTTTGTCTCTTACTTTGTCATTTTCTCTCATCTTCCTTCCTTCCTTCTTTCCTTCGTACATCCTTCTTTCCCTCCCCCTCCTTTATTTCCTCCCCTCTCTCCCTCTCTCCCTCCCTCCCTCCATTCTTTCCTTTCTTCCTTCCTTCCTTCCTTCTTTCATTCCTTCCTTCCTCCCTCCCTTCCTTCCTTCCTTCCTTCCTCCCTTCCTAGAATCTTGTTATATTACCCAGGCTGGGCTGGCCTTGAAATTTTGGATCAAGTAATTGATTCCTCCTTCAGCTTCCAAAACAGCTGGAACTAAAGATATATGCTACCATGTCTATCTTCATACTTTAATTTGTGAGTAATTAATGGCTTGGGAAATTTAAGAAAGATGTTGCTCATCCCCTATGTAATGGTAAAAGGGAGATGGAACTATAAATGGACCTGAGTGATTCAGCACTTGCCTAACATATATGATCTTCTGGGTTATTTTCCCAGAACTGCTGACAATGGTTGAAAGGTGTTTTCTCTGCCACAAGGGATCCTCTAAAAATTAGAGCTAAAGGTCCTTCTTATTTTGTTTCTTAACTTTTTTAACCCATGGAAAATTCCAATAATATTCAAACCTCTCTCGATTTGAATGTTTAAATATAAAAGTTAGGTGCAAAACAGAAATTGTCTTAGTCATCTCTATTTGCCAATCCCTCAGAAAAGGATAAAAAATCCACATCCTGATTTGGCTTGATAAGTTCAGCAGATCATTTTACACCAAGTGACATCATATAAAAACCACCTTTAACTCTAGTCAAAATGTTTGAACAAAGCCTTCTTCAGGCAAGAGTTTCCAGCTCCCAAGCCCTTGGGTTTGCCCTTACATTCCCATTTCCCTCTACTAACAATTCTACTAAGCACCAGGAAGCACTTACATAAATAGCTCTTCATTATATTCCATCTTGAAACAGAATTCTTGTGCTTCCAAATCCATTTCCCTGCCCACCTCCTAACATATGTCTTTAAATTCACTTATATGAAAGCATCATGAGTTAGCATGCTATTTGGCAGATAAACTTGTATAAGAAGATTAGAGAATCTTCATATTTTATCTCAGAACAGTTAAAAGTCACATAGATTTGTCTCAAATTTTCCAATAAATTCATGATTTTCCCCCTTCTTCCAGCCCAATAATCATTAAATAGTATGTATATTACCTATAATATTTAAGTTAACCCTTTTCATATTTATAATTTTGTTACTATTCAGCTAAAATAAAGCAAATTCAGTAGTTCTTTCTCATAAACTAAGGCAGAGACTAACTACAGGTTTCCAATCTGTTCTTTTCCCAAGAATTTTCACTAAATTCAGAGATAAATTATGGTCTATTTTTATGTGATATTACTGTAACTAGGAAGAATAGAACAAAAATGTCAGACCATTTATTATTTTGCATATTAAATGCAAAATAGGATTGCCACAACAGAAAACAGGAGTTCCATAATCTACCTTTGTTTTAAGAAACAGATATATGAGACTCCTCTAATATGTCTCTTGATTATGGTGGGTAGATATCTCAATGATGGACAGCTTCAAACTGTATTAAAAATTTCATCTTTTGCTACAATCAGAAACATTGAATTATAGTTACAGATTTGCTATTCAACAGTAAAATTACAGATAGAATTACATAATGTTGAATTTCATTTTCATGCTACAAAGTGTTTCTAGAAAGTGTATTAACCTGTACACCAATACTTCCACTCTGTTCTTTATAATTTGAGTTCATCAATTAACATCAATGAGGAGCTAGTGAGCTACTATGATGTAAAAGTAAGTACTGAATATTGTATGTGAATTGAAGTGAATACCTACAGATAACAAGACATAGCTCTTGCCTTCTAGACGATGACGATCTACTGAAAGACAAAAATAGAGAACTTACTGTAAGAGAATGCAGAAGGATATGAGATTCATTTTGCATTTGTATTAGTTATTTACATGCATCATATTTAGCTATAAAAAATTAGAGTCTACCTGCTTTGGGGGTAGATTATGATGTTATCCGTACTTTAAATTTACATTAGTTCCTTTTGCATAGCTGTTGTTAATATACATATATGTATATATACAGAATTGAAAACTCTAATATATTTGGTCCTGAGAGAAGCATATATAAAGATGTTTTATTCTTTTTCAGTAATGCTATCTGTGGTGTAGCTTAAATCTACCAAGTTCACTTGAATGTGCAAAACAATAACAATAATAAGAGCAACAGATAATAAGGTTAATAAGGTTCAATGTGAACAATCAATTTTTAGATTAGAACTTTTCTTATCTAGATAAGATTTTATTTTTAACTGCTCTGTTTTTCTTTAGCATCTTTAAGTAGTTGCACAAAGGAGTTGCCATTTAATACAGCAGTTTATGAATACAATGTATCTTGATCAAAGTTACCCATTTGAAAATAGACTTAAGATTTTTAAGTTGGTCTATCCAGTTTCAACATCTGATGGGTTTCTACCTTGATAGCAAATTCTCCACATAATACTACCTAATTTCCTTGCTGCTTCAAAAACTTTTTCAAAACATGGCTAATATTCATTATTTTGCTAAAGCAGGACCTAATAGTACTCACCTCCAATTTATCCATCATCCTAATTCAAACAAAGTTTATTTATGACCATTGCATGTAAACTGTTTATTGAGACTCAAACAATGGTTTCCATTTTATTAATGCACTGGATAACTTTCCTTTCCTCAATTTCTAGGAACCATTAAATCATTGACCATTATGTTATTCTTGAACTTCATTCTTCATATGGCCTCCATGAACCTATGCCTTTTTGTATCCCTTCCAGAACTCTGGATTCTCCTTCACAGGGTACTTTTCTTGCCCTACTTCTGATTGACTGCACTATATTTATGTCTGGAATGCCTTCTCATTTATATCCTGTACAAACACCTTAGTTGACAAAACTGAATGTATCTCTCATACTAAGTATAATATTTTGAAGTATGTATACACTTTAAAGTAAAACATGTAATTACTACATAATTTATATATTTCGTGTAGAAAAACAATGAATTTGTACTCTCTTTGTGATGTTAAAGAATATATTGTTATTAAATACAGTCATTCTATTTTATAATAGATTTCTAAAGCTTTTGTCTTATATTTGATCATTTTAATCATTTGATTTATATCTCTGTAGCTTGCCCAGTGGCTAGTAACTACCATTGTACTCTGATTTTATGAATTTAACTGCTTTAGATACTACTGTGAGGTTATACAGTGCTTGTATTTCTATGCCTGGCTCATTTTATTTTTTTTCTCAAATTTTTATTATCAAACTGATGTACAGAGAGGTTACAGTTTCATACATTAGACATTGGATACATTTCTTGTACTGTTTGTTACCTCGTCCCTCATTCCCCCCTCCCCCTCCCCCTATCCCTTTCCCCCCATGAGGTGTTCAGTTCACTTACACCTAACAGATTTGCAAGTATTGCTTTTGTAGTTGTTTGTCTTTTTTTACCCTGTGTCTCTCAATTTTGGTATTCCCTTTCAATTTCCTAGTTCTAATACCAGTATAGACGGTTTCCAATATACTCAGATAAGATTACAGAGATAGTGTAGATACAACCACAGGATGGTGATGCAAGAACATCATCAATAGTAAAAGCTACAGATACACATGAACGTGGAAAGTAGTTACAACTATGGTATAACAATTGTCTCCATAACATGGAGCTCATTTCACTTAGCATCATCTTATGTGTTCATAAGGGTATGGCTATTGGGCTCTTGTGATCCTCTGCTGTGACTAGCCTAAACCTGTGCTAATTATTCCCTATAAGGGAAACCATAGAGTCCATGTTTCTTTGGGTCTGTCTCACTTCACTTAGTATAATTTTTTCCAAGTTCTTCCGTTTCCTTACAAATGGGGCAATGTCATTCTTTCTGATAGAGGCATAAAATTCCATTGTGTATATGTACCACATTTTCCTGATCCATTCTTCCACTGAGGGGCATCTGGGTTGGTTCCAGATTCTAGCTATGACAAATTGCTCTGCAATGAACTGTGTTGTGCTGGTGGCTTTACTGTGATTTTGTTTGTGGATTTTTGGATAGATACCCACAAGTGGGGATGCTGGGTCATAGGGGAGTTCTATATTTAGCCTTCTGAGGAATCTCCATACTGCTTGCCAGAGTGGCTGAACCAGTTTACATTCCAACCAACAATGAAGTAGGGTTCCCTTTTGGCCACATCCCCTCCAACATTTGTTATTGTTAGTTTTCTTGATAAAGGACATTCTGACTGGGCTGAGATGGAATCTCAATGTTGTTTTGATTTGCATTTCTTTTATGGCCAGTGATGTAGAGCATTTTTTCAAATGTCTCTTGGCCATTCTCATTTCCTCATCAGAGAAGTCTCTTTGTAAGTCTTTAGCCCACTTGATGTGGGGGCTATTGGTGCTTTGCAGTTTTGTTTTGGAGGAAGGTAATTTTTTTAGTTCTGCATATATTTTACATATGAGGCCTTTGTCCATTGAATGGACAGTAAAGATCTTCTCCCAGTCTGTGGGATTTCTGTTTATCTTGCGAGCTATGTCCTTTGCTGTGCAGAAGCTCTGCAGTTTGATGCAGTCCCATTTGTCCAACCTTTCTTTGATTTGTAGCCTTTGTGGGTCTTTGTTAAGGAAGTTCCGTCCTGTGCCAAGGAGCCCAAGTGTTTCTCCTACTCCTTCCTTTAGTGTTTTCTGGGTGTCTGTTTTGGTTTTGAGGTCTTTCATCCAATTGGAATTGATTTTGGTGCAGGGTGATATATAAGGATGTAGTTTTAGTTTGTTGCATATGTTGAACCAGTTTTGCCAGCACAATTTGTTAAAGAGGGTATCTTTCTTCCAAATTATTGTTTTAGGTCCTTTATCAAAGATTAAGTAGGCGTAGTTCTGTGGGTTCATTTCTGGGTCTTCAATTCTGTTCCATTGGTCTTCGGGCCTGTTCCGGTGCTAATACCAAGCTGTTTTTATTACTATAGCTTTATAATACAGCTTGAAGTTGGGTATTGTAATTCCTCCAGCACTGTTCTTTCTGCTTAGGATTGTTTTTGTTATTATAGGTCTTTTATTGTTCCATATGAATTTCTGGATTGCTTCCTCTATTTCATTAAAAAATGGTGTTGGGATATTAATGGGTATTGCATTGAATTTGTAGATAGGCTTTGGCAATATTGCCATTTTGATCATATTAATCCTCTCAATCCAGGAGCATGGAAGGTTTTTCCATTTCCTTAGTTCTGACTTACTTTCGTTTTTCAAGCTTTTAAAGTTGTCATCAAAGAGGTCTTTCACTTCTTTGGCCTCGGTCTTCAGGTTGTTAGCATAGAGAAAGACCTTTGAAATTTGAGGGTTTATTTTGTATTTTGCAACTTTGCCAAAGTTTTGGATCAGCTCTAGTAGCTTGGTGGTAGAGTCTATCGGGTTCTTTATGTATAGGATCATGTCATCTGCGAAAAGAGAAAGTTTAACTTCATCTTTTCCTATTTGGATCCCCTTTATATTTTCTTCTTGCCTAATCGCTCTGGCTAGGAATTCTAGTACTATGTTGAAGAGAAGGGGAGAGAGTGGACATCCCTGCCTTGTTCCTGATTTTAAAGGTAATGGCTTTATTTTTTCACCATTTAGAGTTATGCTTGCTGTTGGTTTGTAATAAACTGCCTTGATTATATTCAGGAATTGTTGGGCTTTAAATTGCCAGGCTTCGCTCTATCCCTCCCCATCCACGTGGGGAGGGGTCCTGGGCTTATCTATCTCTTTTGTCTGGGATCCATACTCACTCTCTCACTTCCCCCCGGCCGGTAGGGATAAGACGCGGGAGCTGGGACCCGGATTAGCCTCGGTTCGCGTGTGGGTGCGAGACCCCCATACTCACCAGCCCAAGGAAGACAGGAGCACGTGAGGTCTCGAAGACCGTCTCTGGGATGATTCTGATTGGCCATGAGAGCTGTCCATCAATGATGTCAGGGGACCTCCCTTGTGGGCAGAGTCCCAGCCCCCCATGCATTGGGTTTCTGGGGTGCCCTCCACCATTGCACACATGCTCACCACAGGAGCAGGGTCTTCTCTTCCTGTTAAAGGCGGAAGGGGACAGGCCAAGGCCAGCTGTGGCCTCCTAAAGGCACAGCTGACCCCAACATCTGCTACTCTTTTCTTTTTGTTTGTTTAAATTAGCAGGGAACGTTGTAAACATATGGCATATGTAGGCATAAGGCAAATGCTGACATAAGACATATATATAAATATAGGGCCTCTTCCAAAAAGGGAAGGGGTAGGTAAAGTGGTGGCCATCCATCTGGCTTTGTTCAGAGAAGCTGGAGTCCTCAGCTGATCTCGCGCCAAGTGCAGGAGGTACAGACATCATTCATTCCTCTTTTGGCTTAGGTTCTGGCATCTCTGGTAGTTCACCACTGGTGACTTAAACATATGTGGTTAGTAAAACATTCTTTTTATATAAACATTGAAGCAAAGGTGTTAAACCTTTGTGCTTACTTTTTATAAAAACATTTTTATCATGAAACATTGAAGTTGGGTGTCAAACCCGCAGCTCCTATTTTCCTCTAACGGGATCCCCTAAACCAAACAGTAGGGGGAGAGGAGTGGAAGAAACATCGTGCAAAATTTCTTTAATTTTTGTACAAAACTGCAAGCGACACTGCCACAGCTAAATATTGCGCCTCAAGAAACGCTCAAGAAAGAGTTTAGAAAGCAAACGAACAGGGAAGAGAAGCTGGCTGCTTTTTTACCGCTACCACTGTTGTATGCAGGCAGGTTTTCTGTATTCTCTTAGAAGAGCAGAAGAAATCCAGTGTGTTCCTTGTTTCCCTGAAGAGAACAAGAAGAGACATTTCTCCAGAGCAAGTGCTCTGGGTTTTTAGTTTTCCAATCTGTAAAAGCATTCACAAAGCTCTTTCCCACTGTTTTGGGAAGATTTAAAATGTCTTAAGATATTTCTTAAGATATATAAGCACAGCTATCATCCTTACTTATCATGTGGGCTACTTCCCCCTTTCTCTGTTATTCTGTTAAAAAGAGACTTTCGAAAAGATCAAGCAAAGTATTGACAAGTTCTCAGAGCTGGTTGGTATGAATGGCATAAAATATATCCTGGACATAAGCCAGAAAAATAGACTGGTTAAGGACATTTAAATCTTCCAGCATATTTTGGTTGGTTGCTGAGTATTCCCTGGCCTTGTAAGCAGATGCCCTTTTGGCTTAAGCAGGGTGATGATTTTAAGAGATTTTTCCTAGTTATAAAAATCCCAAGATAACTCTGTAGCTTTTAACAGCTATGGTGCCTTTGATCTGGCAATTGTTGGCACTTTGGTTGTTTAAATTTCCATTTAGGAATGTACTTTCAGGTCTTTGTCTTAGCCTTGTTTGCATCCAGAAGACTTTGAACTTAAATAACAATTTTTTTTCTTATTGCAGGAATCACAATTACAAATTTAGAGGCACTTATTCATTTAGCTTTTTAATAAATTAGTGAAAACCACTAGCTTATTTTGCCATATTTTGTATACATACAGGGTTAACGGGAGTTAACTCTTATCCCCATAGTTAGACACACTTTGAATGCTTGCCTCATTATATATAACTTAAGATAGGAGTCTCACACGGAAATTCAGTATCCCAATCATCGGACTAATATCCAAGATATCCTAATCGTGTTTACCAGGATTTAAACACAAGAGATTTTGGCCTCAGCATTTTGCTTTTTCTAATATCTCCAATTTAGGAGAATATCACAGGGTCAATTCACTTCAGGCAAGCAAACCTTTTAACCATTTAGAAAAACTCTTTTAATTTTTTGGTATCTCTGAGCTGGTAATTATAGGAATTCCAACCAAATTATTTATTACTGTATCAAAACTATTGTTCGCCTTTTAAAAATATCTCCAATTACTTTGTTTTTGTTGTAAATCTAGGGCTTTTTTCTTGCTCTCTCTCACTCAGCCTATAGCTGCGAGTTTAACAGAGAGAAACGTGCTGCAGCGGCACAGCAGGGTTTTTTTCACAGATGCAGGCGGTAGCCCCACCCAGCCGCAGTGAGATCGCTGGTCTCCTGAGTCCCCGCCCGGCCGCGGGCAGCGGGAAAAATTTAGAATCTTTTTGTCTGTTAACCAAGCTTAGAATTTAGCCCACAAACTCAGAATTAACAAGTCTCCCACCGGCGAACATTGACAAAGAACTGAGAACCCTATTTTGTCTCCTTTAAAGCAGATTATCCAGCCTTCCCAGGCCTCAAAGACGGGGCGGGGAGAGGAAGCCAAAGGCAGTTTCCGCCTGCCACTGCCGCGCACTTCGGGGGTGAAGGGGGCATGCAATGCTCTGCGTCCTGAGTGGCTGCCGCATTAAGTGCTCTCGCTACCCCGGCACGGGCACCAAGCCACCCTCGCTCTGTGCTATGGTGCTCACGCGCCAGCCCAAAGATTTTTGCTCTGGGAGCTCATGTGCTTCCGCCACTCTCAGCGGCCCAAAGATTCTAAGACTACGCTCGGCGCCGCCCACAGCTACCGGGGACCGCCCCATGCATCACCGCCGCTCTGTTCTTGGCAGCCCCCAGAACCGGGGAGAAAAGCAGGCGCCAGTGTGGGGGCAAGTTGCTCCAGACTCCCGAAAGTCTCTATGCTAGCCAAGTCTCAACATTACTGGGGCCGCCATCTCTCTGCGGCGGGCACGGAATTCACGACGCGTGTCCTGGACCCTAAGTGCACAGCAACGGCTGCCGCCTGGTGCTCTGAGACATGTAAAGGCTGCGCTCCACCCCGTGGGCATTTCTCAGCCCTTGGCCCTTGCCAAAATTCGATCTGGTCTCTTGGACACAGATCCGTTTTGTCCCACCTTTTTTTCTCCTTTTCGGTGGGGACCACACGTCCCGGAGAATTCCTCTCTCCATTTTCCCTAGGGCTACTGGAAGCCACGGTTTACTCGAGTGGGTTCTGTGCTTCATGTTCAGGCCGCCAATTGTTGGGCTTTAAAATGCCGGACTTCGCTTGATTCCTCCCAATCCACATGGGGAGGGGTCCTGGGCTTATCTAGCTCTTTTGTCTGGGATCCATACTCAATCTCTCAGGTCCCCCTGGCCGATAGGGATTAGACGCGGGAGCTGGAACCTGGATTAGCCTCAGTTCACATGTGGGTGCAAGACCCCCAAACTCACCAGCCCAAGGAAAGACACGAGCACATGAGGTCTCGAAGACCGTCTCTGGGACGATTCTGATTTAATCAAATGAGAAGCCACAATGATATACCCCAAAGGCGGGCACAAGAGTGGGAGAACAGATTGGCCACGAGAACTGTCCATCAAGTGATGTCAGGGGACCTCCCTTGTGGGCAGAGGCCCAGACCCCCAAGGATTGGGTTTCTGGGGTGCCCTCTGTCACTGCACACATGCTCACCCCAGGAGCAGGGTCTTCTCTTCCTGTTAAAAGCAGTAGGGGACAGGCCAAGGCCAGCTGTGGCCTCTTAAAGGCACAGCTGACCCCAACAAGGAATGTTCCCTGGAATCCCAGTTTTTCCAGGGCTTTTAGCATAAATGGGTGCTGGATTCTATCGAACACTTTTTCCGCATGCAGAGATAAAACCATGTGGTTCTTTACCTTGCTCCCGTTGATGTGGTGGATTACATTAATTGACTTTCATATATTAAAACAACTTTGCATTCCTGGGATGAATCCAGTTTGATCATGGTGTATGATTTTTTTGATGACCTGTTGAAGTCGATTGGCCAGAATTTTATTGAGAATTTTTACACCTATGTTCATCAGGGAAATCGGTCCATAGTCCTCTTTCCGTGATGAGTCCCCACCTGGTTTTGGGATGAGGGATATACTGGCTTCATAGAATGTGTCTGGTAGTGAACGATCTCTTTCAATTTCATTGAAGAGTTTGAGAAATATTGGTGTGAGTTCTGTCTTGAAGGCCTTGTAGAATTCTGCAGTGAATCCGTCTGGACCTGGGCTTTTCTTGGATGGGAGATCATTTATTGCCGTTTCGATTTCAATACTGGATATGGGTCTGTTTAGAAGGTTTAAATCTTCATGGTTCAGTTTGGGGATATAAATTTTTTTCTAGGAAATCTTCCATTTCTTCCATGTTCTCGAATTTGTTGGCATAAAGGTGTGCAAAATAGTCCCTTATTATTTTCTGAATTTCCGTTATTTCTGTGGTGATGTTACCTGTTTCATCTCTTATCTTGTTTACTTGAGTGTGCTGCCTTCATTTTTTTGTCAGGTTTGCCAGGGGTCTGTCTATCTTGTTGATTTTTTCAAAGAACCAACACTTTGTTTTGTTGATTCTTTCTATGGTTTTTTTCGTCTCTAATTGATTTAATTTTAATCATTTGCTTCTGTCTATTGACTTTGACTTTGGGTTTGGCTTTTTGTTCTCTTTCAAGGAAATTAAGGTGCTTCCTTAAGTTATTGAGTTGCTGTTTCTGCAGTTTGTTGGTGTATGCACTCAGAGATATAAATTTTCCTCTGAGTACTGCCTTTGCTGTGTCCCAAAGGAGCTGGTACTTTGTGTCCTCATCTTGGTTGAATTCCATAAACATTTGAATTTCCCTTTTAATTTCTTCAATGACCCACTGATGGTTCAGCAGTGTGTTGTTTAATCTCCATAAGTTGTAGTATTTTCTGTGGTGGCTGTTTGAGTTGAGCTCTAATTTTATTCCATTGTGGTCTGAGAGAATGCGGGGAATGGTTTTTTTTTTTTTTTTTTTTGGCCAGTCCTGGGCCTTGGACTCAGGGCCTGAGCACTGTCCCTGGCTTCTTCCAGCTCAAGGCTAGCACTCTGCCACTTGAGCCACAGCACCGCTTCTGGCCATATTTCTGTATATGTGGTGCTGGGGAATCGAACCTAGGGCCTCGTGTATCCGAGGCAGGCACTCTTGCCACTAGGCTATATCCCCAGCCCCGCGGGGAATGGTTTTGATACTTCTGAATTTGTACAGATTTTCTTTGTGCCCTAAGATGTGATCTATTTTGGAGAATGTTCCATGTACTGCTGAGAAGAATGTATATTCTGTTGTTGCTGGGTGGAACATTCTGTAGATGTGGGTTAAGTCTAGTTGGTGTATGCAATTATTTAGTTCTGTGATTTCTTTGTTCAGTTTTTGGCGTGTTGATCTGTCCAGAGGTGATAGTGGAGTGTTAAAGTCCCCAACTATCAAGGTGTTTGGGTCTATGATTGTTTTTAGAGTCAGTAGTGTATGTTTGATGAAGTTGGGGCTCCTGCATTTGGTGTGTAGATATTTAGAATGGTTATATCTTCCTGTAGGAGAGATCCCTTTATTAGCATGTAGTAACCTTCTTTGTCTCTTCTTACCTTTTTTAATTTGAAGTCAATTTTGTCTGATACTAGGATTGCAACTCCAGCCTGCTTATGGGGGCCATTTGCTTGATAAATGTGATTCCATCCTTTCACTTTTAGATGTTTACTTTTGCTGGATAGATGTGTCTCTTGAGACAGCAGAAAGACCTTCCAACTTATGAGCCTATGTCATTTGATTGGAGAATTAAGTCCATTAATGTCTCTCAAATCTTTGACCTGGGTAGCTATCTTTTCCTTTGACTCTTGAATTTCATTTCTCTTTCTATTTGTTGAGGCCACGAAATCATCTATTAATTTATGGAAGAATTGCTGTATTGATTCAAACTTTTCATTTAACATGTTTATCAGTAGACTTTGCAGACCATTTTGAGGGTTCTCTTCTATGTCTTTGATTGACTGCTCTGCTTCCTGCTTGTTTTGAGTGGGAGATGAGACTCCATTGTTTGCCATATTCCTTGTGTTTCTTCTGCCCATTTGGATTGGGAATGCCAATCTACAAGCACCTGTGAGCACCGTTTAAGACCCAAAGCAGGCCTTACCAAGCACTGTTGTGTAAATCTTATAAGTTCACACTTCTATGCAGATACCTTGTATACCTGTCTATAAAATTAGATTTGGTGTTCCTAAAGAATACCATTTCAATATAACAACCGATCCTGGGGCTGGGGATATGGCCTAGTGGCAAGAGTGCCTGCCTTATATAAATGAGGCCCTGGGTTCGATTCCCCAGCAGCACATATACAGAAAGTGGCCAGAAGTGGTGCTGTGGCTCAAGTGGCAGAGTGCTAGCCTTGAGTAAAAAGAAGCCAGGGACAGTACTCAGGCTCAGCGTCCAAGCCCCAGGACTGGTCAAAAAAAAAAAAAAAGCGAAAATGAAAGAAGAAAGAAACAACCGATCCTGGGCCCTGTATTCAGTAGTTACTTATTTACTATTACAACCCTATGAGCAATTCTTGTTCTTATATTAAGTTCTTTTAGGACTGGCTTTCTCTATGAACCCCTTTCATACACTCGGATTAAGCAGGGATACCCTCTATCCAATAACCAGGAGTCAATAGAATCTGGAGGTCCTAGAAGTAAGTCAGGAAGGAAAATTAGAGGTAGTAAAGGGAATAGAGTAAAATGTATTGGGGGTGTGTGACGATTTTGGTTTAGTTTTAGTGACGTGGAAATGTGGAGAAGAGTAGAATCAGTAGAAAGAACAAGGTGTTTTTCATAGGAAAGTAATTTTTAAGGAAATGGAACGCAAAGAGAGAAATAAAGAAAAAATACTGGAAGACAGATGCACAAAACAGGGAAAAATTATTTAAAAATAAAATAAAATAAAAAATAAAAAGGAAAAAAATCAGAAAAACCAACAACCAAAAAAAAAAAAAAACTCGATAAAACAAACAGGTAAAAATGGAAAACAAGAAAACCAACGATGTTTCAGAAGTGAAAAAATAAAAAAAAATTTAAAAAAGTTTAAAAAATGTTTGAAAAGAAAAAAAAAATGGAGGCCCCCTTGTTTGGGTGGTCTTTCCCCAGTCTCTGCTTTCCTTGCAATGGTCTGCAGTCTATTTTCCTGATTGGCTGGTTTGACTTGCTTTAAGTTTGCAGGGGGTGGATCTGTTCTGACCCTTCTCCCCTGTTGGTGCAATCCTGGGTCTCTGTGCTTCACACAGCTTGCAGGTAGGCCTTGGTTGTCCTCTGTAGGTGTGGACGTGAGCAGTCTCGGGAACCGTGGCTCCTCTGTCTGCTCTGGTGCCATGGTCTTTAATGCCTGGCTTTGAATAGGCTGTGGACTCAGCAGGGCAGGCGCCTCTGGCCTGGTTTACCCGGATGAGAGTTGCTTGCCTAGGGGAGGTTCCTTCTCCTGGCCGGGGCGGCCGCCTGGTGGAGCTGGCTATGGAATGCAGCTCCATTTCAGGCTGGGAATTGGGCTTCCTCTGTGATGGGACTGTTTATCTGTCTCAGGAACTGTTTGTTCCCCCATCTGGTGTTTCCGTGCTGCCGGTAGCTGCTCACTGCTTTCGCTTTAAATTTATAAATTCTGGTGGGCAAGGCGGGGCAGCTCTGGCTAAGCCGCTGCCCAGGTTGAGCCTCCTGCCTGGGTAGGGGGGCTTCTCCTGGGTGGAGCTGTCTCTCACTGGTCGGTCCCTCTTGCCCTTCTCAAAGATGGCCACTTTGTCCTTTCTTCCCCCAGGCCCACTTTAGTTCCAGTCTGGTCTGACCCTATGCCAGTGTCAAAGATGGTGCTTTGCTCTGGTGATGGGGGAAGGGCTACCTTCTAGAAGCTGCTCTGTGGGCCCGAGTGAGAATATCTTTCTTGGGGTACTCACGCTTTCCCTGCGATTTCAGCCCGTCTGTGCTCAGCTGCCATCTGGAGGATTTCTCCCTGGTCTACACTGTGTTTTAGCCACGCGGATTGCGGGGCGCTGTGCCTGCACCGGCACTGGCGTGGCGGCGGGATGCTGCCTGGAGCTCAAATCTGTGTTTTCTGACAAGCAAAGTGCATTTTTCCTTCCTGGCCAGAATCCCTGTACTGTTAGAACTTACTCTAGCTGTCTTTCTAGGAGTAAAAGTTTCTATGGGGTGAGAAAACTGCGATGTTGGAGGGAGCTCAGCTAAGGCTCTGCTGCTCCTCTGCTGTCTTCCCTGAAGTGGAGACCTGGCTCATTTTATTAAGCATAATGTCTATCAGATTTATCTATATTGTTATAAGTAACAGTATTTTAGTTTTTTTTTGAGACTAAACAGTATCCTATTATGTATGGGTACCAAAATTTCTTCATCCATATACTCACTGATGGGCACTTACATTGATTCTTGATATTGGCTCTTGTGTATACTGCTACAATTAATATGGGAGTTGAAGCTCTCTTCAACATGCTGATTTGATTCCCACTGAATGTAAACTCAGTATTCAGATTGCTAATATAAGTCTCAGAGAAGAAGCTTAATGCCCATAGGGACCTAGTGGTAATATAGGCACCTAAAATTCTATGAGAAAACTTGTCTGCAAGAGAAGACAGGGAGAGACAGATAGACAGAGAAAGAATTGTACCTATTGTTTGTTTGTTTTTTTCCCAATGTCATGTAATTTGGGACTATCTATAGGACTTTGTTGTAAAATTCTAGATCCTGCTAAGGTTATCTGCAGGACATTTTTGCTTTTGTTAGTAAACAAACCACTTGGTAAGTTTCTTCTTACTATATTTGGGTGCAGGTTCCAATGCTTGTGCAGTTTTCACAGCTTTTACTAAATTCTTCAGATCTATCTTTTTCATGAGCATCTCAGTTAATTTGTAATTTGAATAGTATTGTGTATTTCTATTCAATACTTAAAGAAGTTTTTTATGTGTCTTTGGTTCTGCTCAATGTATGTGTAGCTTGGAGATGAGTCCAAACTTGTGTTGACTCATATACAGAATTTGGAGTCCCACTTTTTAGTTCTTTGTTTTTCAAGTTTCCTCACATACTGTTTAAACAACAGATGTCTTATTTCTTCTAGAGAGAGAATTTTACTCAAGATTTTAAGTGTCTATCTTGCCCATGTATGATGCCACTGTACTCACTTGCCTTCTCTTAAACTTTTCTCAAGTCAATGCCAGGGAATACATAGGAGGTGATAAAATATCAATTGTAAGATTATTCACACACTTGAATTTTTTACTTGGTTTCCTTTACACTACTCACTGGTTAGAAAGATATGATTTCTGTAAGTTGTGCTGTTTGTACTCAAAATTTATTTCTCGAATCAAGCTCATACTTGAGTTAAAGCTAGAAAATAAAGAATGGAAATGTTTTAATTAAAAATTGTGACTGCCATTGTTTACTCATCAACATCTCTGGACAGTTTCTTTTTGCATTCTGTCCAGAATTTGTAGTTGCATTCAATTGGGAAGAATAGATTATGGCTACTTGTTCTATATTAGCCAACACTAGCATCTGCAACTTTTAAATTCATACTTTTATACTCATATTATTTTCTGTATTTTTCTATTAAAATTGTTTACTATTATATTGACCAATGCATTCCCGCAATCTAGAATAGTGCTTAGTGAGTAGTGAGCTATCAATATTATGCTTGTTGAATACACTAAATAATCGCCTAATTAATGTTGGTTTTATTTTCTTACAAGGGCTTTCTTTTTTAAAGATTCAAATTATGCACATACAGTTCTAGTACCTGTCACAATCAATTGTTTCTTTTGTTTCATCGTATGATGCTATTCCCTTCTCATCACTCTGAGAAGTGATCTTTTCATAATGTTCAATTTAGGATGATGAAAGTTAGAGTTAAAAGAGAAACGTAAACGTGTTAAAGGAAGAGGAGTGTGCCAGATTTTCAACCACTGTGACAAATATCTGAGAGAATAACTTAGTGAGAAAGATAGATTTTGGCTTGTGTTTCAGGTGTTTCAGTATACAATTATTTTTCTTCTTTGCTGTGTGCCCATGGTGAGGCAGAAAAACGGTGGAAAAATCATAGCAGCAAAAATTTGGGGCAGAACTAAGTTATGAACCTCATGAAAGAAGCTAAGAAGTAGGAAAAGAGTGATAGAGACAAAACTAGGACAAAATAAAGACTTTAGCTGGATAATAGTGGATTATGCCTCTAATCCTAGCTATTTAGGAGATTGAGATCTAGAAGATGGAGTTTCACAGCCATATATGGTGGAGCTCAGAAAGTGTGAGGCCCAGAGTTCAAACCCCAGGTATGTTCATATACATACATATATACCATGTGTGTGTTTATGTTTGTATACATCAAAAACAACACTCTAAGTGAGTTATTTATTCCAATTAGGCCTCAATTCCAAAAGTTTCCATCATTTCCATTAATAAATCCCACTAACTGAATCAATCAGTGGATTTATGCCTTCAAGTCTGGAACCTCATAATCTAATCATCATTCAATAATTGTAATCATTAACCATCAGTTGAGGAACCAAGTCTTTAACACATGAGCCTCTGGGAGAATATTTCATATCCAAACTATAACAAGGAGCAAAATTTGAAATCAAAGCAGTCTTGTCTAGGCATTGAAATAATCACACATTGCACCTATTAGTGTTGCTTCATATTGTAAGTCCTACATAAGTAATTCATGATTCCAGAAAATTTTCTTAATTTATAAATAACATTTTTCAAAAATAACTTCCTAGAAGGCGGTATCTTTGTTAACTACTTCTTAACTAGAACATTATGTAACTCTCTACTTACAAATTTAAACATTCTTCTTTTCCAGAGATGAAGTATTAAGATGGCCTATAATTTAAAGGATAGAACAATGTACCTATTGTTGATCTTGTTATTCAGTAAGCAACTGAATTGACTTTCCATGGGCACATGCTGATAATTAGGCTAGCAGTAGTGCAAGAACAAAACGAACTGGATTTGACAAATAATTAGGTACTTCAGAAATGCAACATTAACAATAGCGAGCATCATGAAAACAGTATAAAGTCTTTTCTAGTGTCTAATATATGAATATACCATTGAAGAAGTCCTAAAAATCTTGATACTTCTAAAGCTGAAAGCATTCCAGACCATCTATTTAGAACCATGAGTATTTCAACCTATACTTCTTCAACTATCTTTTTCAGGGTATATATAATTTATAAGAACTACTTCTGGAATTCTGCTAGAAATTTTAGGTCACAGAGTATATGTAAGGCTGTCCAAAATATTAAGTATATACATAATTTATTATCTACATCAAGATAGAGTTAGAGGAATGAGGGGCATTGATAATTATAGTAGGAAAACAGAAAACAACTGGAAATTTCCTTAAATACAGGAGGTACAGTTTGTCTTCATGATATATAAGTTGATGCGCATTCTATTGTACCTAAATCACCTAAACTTATTCACTGAAATTCAAGAAATTACATACTCTATCTAACTCATTAATAGTATATATTCTATTGGGTACACTAAAGGCCATAATCATAGTGATACTCAGAGAAGGCAAAAACAGTTTCGACTCTAGATAGAAATCCAAAACTTTAATTTCAATCTAGATAATAGAAAATGATAATTTCTCCTGATTTAATTTTTAGATTGCTTTACAAGGAAAGAAAATAGTGATCATTTACTAGTAAAAGTATTTCTTCTTAGCAAATTTCCAAAAACGACATGTGGAAGAAATTCAGGAATTAGAAAAGTAAATGAGTTAAAATCCATATTGAAATTATTTCTTCATAGCATTCATCAATGAATGAAGTCATTAGATGAGGATTCATGAGAAATTTTACAATGAAGGGATCATTTCAATGTCCTCTAAATACAATAAACATTATTCAAAACAATAAGCTAAAAATACTATATCTATGTTTCTTGATGGGATATAATATGATTTGAAAACCATCGTCTATTTTGTATTATTGCCAAAACTGTTGAACCTAGAATTAACAAAATCTTAGTAGCAGATTTTTATAGGAAATAAAGGAATAGAGGAAGAACTAAAACAAAACTATGTGAAATAAATATATCTTGTCTGTCAGATATTTTACATAATAATTGAGCCCAAATCATACTTAAAGAGATATTCTTTAAAAAAGAATATATTTCTACAAGTATATTTGAACAGTAAAATATACTTCATAAATATTGGGCTGATCCTTTTTATTTACCTCTCTTTTTTAAAGTTTTATTTTATTTATTCATTCATTCATTTATTCACTCATTTATTTGCCAGTCATAGGACTAGACTCAGGGCCTAAGCACTGTTCCTGGCTTCTTTTTTGGCTCACTTGAGCTGCAGGGCTCACTTCTGGTTTTTTCTGTGTATGTGGTGCTGAAGAATCAAACCCATGGCTTCATGCATGATAGGTGAGCATGCTAAAACTAAACCACATTACCAGGCCTTTATTTGCCTCTCTTAGTTTGCATTTACTTATTTATTTATTTATGATAATGGGCTTTGAACTAAGAGTGTCACACTTGCTAGGCAGATGTTCTAATGTTAAGCCATGCTTCTAGTCCCTAACTTGATCTTTAACCATTCTCTTTTCATGGAGGTTGATCTCTATAGCTTACATGAAAGATCACTTTCAATTTCTAGTTTTGGTTGTCAAAAAATATGTGCTAATCCAGAGAATAGAAGATTGGTAATGTTGATTGAATCTATGTAGCCCAAATGTAGTTCCTGTCTGGTGGAATTAGGGTGTCAGACAACTTTATACCAGATTTGCAGTATTTCACTGAAAACCCTACCTGCCAGAAACTTCATAGCCCTAGAAAAATTAGGATGGTTAATAAATCACGAGAGAGCCTTTCCATTTAGCCAGATTATTGATTATGTCAATTATTTCTAACTTTTAGATATAGGTTTATTATTGAAATAGAAAATATGAGTAAATTAAAATGATTTAATTTGGGGAATAATACTTAAATAAATACTATATTCTCTTGCATAAAATTTCTATATCTTATTTAGATATTGTCCTAATATTGGACTTTAAGATTATTTCATTTTTCTTTTTTTATATGTTAACATAAGATAACTATGACTTAGAGGGGGACAGTAAGTGTATTAGAGGTGGTAAAATTTTGATTGTGGAGATGGAAGTACAAAATTTTCCTCTTGTATAACTGTAATGAGGCAATACATTTTAATGTATAAAAATATCTATAAACCTTGCATACATAACTGAGCTTAACAAAAATTTCAAAACTAGAATCCTAAATCATTAATATGAACATTTTATGCTTCCTGATACATATTTGAAAGTGGCTTTCCTCATCTGTTACAGTGTAATTAAATTTGAACAATAAATTAGCATTCTAATATTACTGTGGTACAATGTTATTATATTATTGCTTTGTTTTTTTCTTGTTATAATAATTATTTCTTATGATATTTCTTATCATTAAGCCAGTGTAATCACAGCATTTTATCTCCCTAGAAAGCTATAATTGTTCAAATGCTGGTCACATGATTTCATAAAAGAAATTGGAATCCTACCTGTGTCTGATATATAGTAGAAGAAGAAAACATTTTATCTTAAATGGGGTTTCTAGTGTCTCTGGCATTCATAATCAATATCACATTAAGAATCCCACGGATAATATGTAATAATTTGAGAAGTGCACAAACCACAGAAGAAACATGACATGTAATTGTGAAGTCAATAAGCAACAAAGAAAGAAGAAATAAAGAAAAATAATCAAGGTCATCAAGACACAGTCATTCTTCCTTCAGTTATACACAGAACAACAAAACTGTAAGAAAAATATTTAATTGTGTCCCAGAAAAAGTTCAAGATTAAAAATAGAAGTACAATAATACTGGGCTCATAACAAACTAAAATTCACAATGTCTGCCATACTTTCAAACAAGCAGGGAGTTATTATTTGTTTTCTTGATAATGGTCATTCCAAATGGGGTGTGGTGGACTCTCATTATCACACAAAATGGGAAGAATGTATCAGTCAACTAAAATATACCCAGAAATTACGAAAAAAAAAAATGGTGATATAGTTAGGAGGTGGAAATCAGTCAGTATAATTGTGTCTTTACATGTAAAAAGGTAAAGAAGAACAAAAAATCTTGAGACAACTTTACAGATATTACACAGCTGAACCTCAGTGGCTCATATCTGTAATCCTATCTACTCAGGAAGCTGAGATTTGAGGACCGTGTTTCACAGCCATTTAAGACAGCAAAGATCGTGAAATTCTTATCTTCAATTAACCACCAAAAAGCTGGAAATGGAGTTGTGGCTTGAGTAGTAGACTGCCAGCACTGAACAAAAAAGCTGGGGGACAGTGCCCAGGCACAAATTCCAGCCCCAATACCAACACACACACACACACACACACACACACACACACAAACACACACACACACACACTAGATATGACCATAGGGAAAAACATCCATAACTTTTATCTTGCTAATGTTCTTTTTTCTTTTTTTAAAATTTTTATTGTCAGATGTACAGACAGGTTACAGGTTACGTTAGACATTGGATACATTTCTTGTACTGTTTGTTAACTCTTCCCTCATTCCCCCTCTCCCCTCCCCTTTTCCCTTTCCCCCCATGAGTTGTACAGTTGATTTACACCAAAGAGATTTTGCAAGTATTGCTTCTGTAGTTGTTTGTCTTTTTACCCTGTGTCTCTTGATTTTGGTATTCCCTTGCAGTATCCTAGTTCTAATACCAGTATACACGGTTTCCAATGTACTCAGATAAAATACAGAGACAGTACAGGCACAACCATAGGAAGAGAATACAAGAAGGTCATCAATAATAGAAGCTACGGTTTCACATCACATTTTGAAAGTAATTACAACAGTGACATAACAGTCGTTTCCATAACATGGAGTTCATTTCACTTAGCATCATCTTATGTGTCCATAAGGGTGTAGCTATTGGGCTCTTGTGATCCTCTGCTGTGACTAGCCTAAACCTGTGCTAATTATTCCCTATGAGGGAGACATAGAGTCCATGTTTCTTTGGGTGTGGCTCACTTCACTTAGTATAATTTTTTCCAAGTCCTTCCATTTCCTTATGAATGGGGCAATGTCATTCTTTCTGATAGAGGCATAAAATTCCATTGTGTATGTATACCACATTTCCCTGATCCATTCATCTACTGAAGAGCATCTGGGTTGGTTCTTTACTCTAGCTATGACAAATTGTGCAGCGATGAACATTGTTGTGTTGGTGGCTTTAGTGTGTTCTCAAACTCTTCAATGAAATTGAAAGGGAACATTCACTACCAGACACATTCTATGAAGCCAGTATAACCCTCATCCCAAAACCAGGAAGGGACTCATCATGGAAAGAGAACTATAGACCGATTTCCCAGATGAATATAGACACAAAATTTCTCAACAAAATTCTGGCCAATCGACTTCAACAGATCACCAAAAAAATCATACACCATGATCAAACTAGATTCATCCCAGGGATGCAAAGTTGTTTCAATATATGCAAGTCAATTAATGTAATCCACCACATCAACCGGAGCAAGATAAAGAACCACATAGTTATATCTCTGGATGCAGAAAAAAGTGTTCGATAAAATCCAGCACCCATTTATGCTAAAAGCTCTGCAAAATCTGGGAATCCTGGGAACACTCCTGAATATAAAAAAGGCAGTTTAAGTCAAACCAACAGCAAGCATAACTCTAAATGGTGAAAAACTAAGGCCATTCCCTTTAAAATCAGGAGCAAGACAGGGATGTTCATTCTCTCCCCTTCTCTTCAACATAGTACTAGAATTCCTAGCCAATTAGGCAAGAAGAAAATATAAAAGGGATCCAAATAGGAAAAGATGAAGTTAAACTTTCTCTCTTTGCAGACAACATGATCCCATACCTAAAGAACCCCATAGACTCTACTCTCAAGCTACTAGATCTGATCCAAAACTTTGGCAAAGTTGCTGGATATAAAATAAACCCTCAAAAATCAATGGAATTTCTATATGCTAATGACCTGAACGCCGAGGCTGAAATCAGGAAAGCAACTCCTTTTGCAATAGCCTCAAAAAACAAAATAACTAGGAATAACCTTAACCAAAGAAGTGAAAGACCTCTATGATGAGAACTTTAAAAACATGAAAAATGGAATTAAGTCAGAACAAAGGAAATGGAAAAACCTCCCATGCTCCTGGATTGGGAAGATTGATATAGTCAAAATGGCAATATTGCCAAAGGCTCTCTACAAATTCAATGCAATACCCATTAATATCCCAACACTATTTTTTTAATGAAATAGACAAAGTAATCCAGAAATTCATATGGAACAATAAAAGACCCAGAATAGCATAAATAATCCTAAGCAGAAAGAACAGTGCTGGAGGAATTACAATACCCAACTTCAAGCTGTATTATGAAGCTATAGCAATAAAAACAGCTTGGTTTTGGCACCGGAACAGACCTGAAGACCAATGGAATAGAATTGAAGACCTAGAAATGAACCCACAGAACTATGCCTACTTAATCTTTGATAATGAACCTAAAAAAATAGTTTGGAAGAAAGAGAGCCTTTTTAACAAATGGTGCTGGCAAAACTGGTTCAACATATGCAACAAACTAAAACTATGTACTTATATATCACCCTGCACCAAAATCAATTCCAAATGGATCAAAGACCTCGAAATCAAAACAGGTACCCTGAAAACACTAAAGGAAGGAGTAGGAGAAACTCTTGGGCTCCTTGGCACAGGACGAAACTTCCTTAACAAGGACGCAGAAACGCTACAAATCAAAGAAAGGTTGGACAAATGGGACTGCATCAAACTGCAGAGCTTCTGCACAGCAAAGGACATAGTTCTCAAGATAAACAGAAAGCCCACAGATTGGGAAAAAATCTTTACCAGCCATACAACAGACAAAGGCCTCATATCTAAAATATATGCAGAAGTAAAAAAATTACATTCCTCCAAAACAAAACTGCAAAGAACCAATAGCCCTCTCAACAAGTGGGTTAAAGACTTAAAAAGAGAATTCCATGATGAGGAAATGAGAATGGCCAAGAGACATATGAAAAAGTGCTCTACATCACTGGCCATAAAAGATGCAATTTAGAACAACATTGAGGTTCCCTCTCACCCCAATCAGAATGTCCTATATCAAGAAAACTAACAATAACAAATGTTGGGGTGGATGTGGTCAATAGGGAACCCTACTTCATTATTGGTTGGAATGTAAACTGGTTCAGCCACTCTGGAAAGCGGTATGGAGATTCCTCAGAAGGCTAGACATAGAGTTCCCCTATATCCCAGCAGCCCCAATTTTGGGCATCTACCCTAAAGACCCCAAACAAGAACACACTAATGTTCTTTTTTCATATTATACTCAATGAGCAAAAAATAAATGGGAGCAAATATTTGCAAACTATATGATTAATAAGGGATTCATATCAAATTGTAGAAGGAAGTCACATTATAAACAAAAAATAGCAAACAATTCAATTAAGTAGACATTGGACCTTATTAGACATTTCCCAAAGAAACATACAACTGGCCAATAGTTTTAAAAAGAATAGTACCCTTCAACATCTTTCATTATCAGAGACAAGTAAATTATAGTGACAATGACATTTCCCTTAACATGTGTTAGGTTAGCTATATCTTACAGACAAGATATAAGAAATGTTGGTAAAGATAGGGAGATAAAAGAAATTTGGGCAACATTGCGAGGAATACAAAATAATATAGTCATTATGGTAAACTATGGAATTTCCACAAGTAGATCCAAATATAATGACTCTATGATCTAGTGATCCCATATTTGGTTATGAAGTCTAAGGAATCTAAGAAATCTAAGGAACTTGTGTTCATTGCAAAATTATTTATAATAACTAGGATATGGAAACAAAAAATATTATCAACAGATGAGTGGATAAAAAGTACTACAGGAATATGAAGCTCTTGAACCAGGGAACATTGTTTTCTATCTTGTACTAGTTGTAGAAATATTAGATCTCAAGCTCACTGCATAAATAGCAGTATATAATGGTAGTTTTGCCTATTAATTGGAGGAAGACTCTTGAAAATGTGTCTGACATGGCTGGCATTGAACTGTGATCCTTAGATCATAGCTTCCTGAGTGGCTATGAGTATAGGCATGAGCCACTAGCACCTGGCTTATGATAAATGTTACTATATATAACAAGTGCTGGTGAAGACGTGTAGAAAAGTAATGCTTACATGCTGTTGATGTGAACTTAGATTATTACAACCTCTGTAGAAAACAGATGTTCCTCTAAAATTTTAAAACAAATATCATATGATCAGAAAACTTACTCCTAGGAGTATGTGCAAACCCAATGAGTCAGTATGCTTGAGATGCAAATACATTTCCATGTTTATAGCAGCAGTATTCACAATAGCTAAGAAAGAGAAACATTTCCAAAAACTGATATGTGATCCATATATATACACATATATGTAATATATAATATTATTTAGATACAAAAGTAAAATCTTGTCATTTGTGACAACATGGTTTGAACTAGAACAGTACTGAAATAATGCATGCATAGAAACAAGAACCATGCATGTAAAATCCAGAAAAGTTGATTTCAAAAATTTAGAGTACAATGTTAAGTACCAGATTGGAGATATTAGGGAGAATAAAGGAATATAGAATGATTGATCAATGTGCACTATGTTACAGTTATATAGGAGCAAGAATCTGCTGTTTTCACAAACAATGTATCAACCTTCCGTTTTGGACACATCCTCAAGAGCATTTGTTATTGTTAGTTTTCTTTTTTTTTTTTTCTTTGGCCAGTTCTGGGGCTTGGACTCAGGGCCTGAGCGCTGTCCCTGGCTTCTTTTTGCTCAAGGCTAGCATTCTGCCGCTTGAGCCACAGCGCCCCTTCTGGCCATTTTCTGTACATGTGGTACTGGGGAATCGAACCCAGGGCCTCATGTATATGAGGCAGGCACTCTTGCCACTAGGCCATACCCCCAGCCCCATATTGTTAGCTTTCTTGATAATGGCCAGACTAACTGAGGTGAGGTAAAATCTCAGTGTTGTCTTGATTTACATTTCTTTTATGGAGAGATGTGGAAGTTCGCTTTCTGTGTCTACTGGCCATTTCTATTTCTTCTTTGGAGAAGTTTCTCTCTAAATCTTTAGCTCATTTATTAAGTGGGTTGTTGTTTCTTTGATGATTTGTTTTTGTGGGGTTTAATTTGGTCAACTACTCTGGAAAGCAGTATGGAACTTCCTCAAAAGACTAAACATAAGCCTTCCCCATGACCCAGAAATTCCACTCCTTGACATTTATCCAATGGACCTTAAACCAGGCCACACTAAAGCCACAAGTACAACCATGCTCATTGCAGCATTATTTACCATAGCCAAGACGTGGAATCAACTCAGATTCTCCTCATTGGATGAATGAATCAAGAAAATGTGTTTTATATACACACAGTTTCCTTCAGAAGGAATGACATTTCCCCATTCATAAAGAAATGGTAAGACTAGGAAAAAAGTATATTAAGTGAAGTAAGCCAGACCCAAAGAAATAGGTTGCACAGTTTTCCTCATTTGAAATAACTGGAATATGTCTATAAATCTACAAGTTAATCCAATGAATAGTAAAAGACAAATAATTACACTTGGACATTATTATACTGTTTTTGTTTCTTTTGTTTTTTTCCTGTTGTCACTGTTTTTTATTTTTGTACCCTCTATCTTATATATAAAGTTTTACTGATTTGGAGAGGGGAAGGACAAGCACAGAAACAATGGGACAAAGGGTGAACTAATAAGCCAGTTATACTCAGTAGACACTATGTTGGAAATGAACTGAAGGAATAAAGGAGAGGGGGAAAAGCTGGGAGAAAATGAGGGAGAAAGAGATGCTATTCAAAGGAAATGTACTCCTTACTGGACTTATGTAATTGTAACCCTCTGTACATCATCTTTACAATAAAAAAGAATCTGCCATTGTTCAGCACATGTGCCATTGTACAGTATAGTGAGTACAGGCAACAAGAACTTACTGTTCATTTTTTTAAAAAATACAAGAATGCCTCAGGAAAGTTTTAGCTAAGGAAATAAAATACTTGAAGTGATAAATATGTCTAACCTGATTTAAGTATGATACAATTACATACATGCATTAAAAATTGCATGATACTCCATTAATGTTTGCATATTTATTCTATAATGTACCAGTTAAATTTATTTTAATAGCTTTATTTATTTTGGTGCTAGCCCTGTTGCTTGAACTCGGGTGCTATTCCTGGGCTTCTTTTGCTCAAAGCAAGCACTCTACACTTGCGTAACAGCTCTACTTATAGCTTTTTGAAAGGAGTTTATTGTTGATAAGAGTCTCGGACTTTTCTGCCTGGATTGGGTTTGAACCACAATCCACACATCTCAACCTCCTGAGTACCTAGGGTTACAGGCATGAGCCAATAGCATCCACTCTAATAGTTTTATTTTATTTTAAATATTTAAATAGTTGTGCAAAGCAGTTTCAATTCAACATCAAATTATGTATATAATGCATCATCATCAATGTCATATTTATTAATATAATATGTCCCAAATTTTAACTGAAATTGATGAGACTAGTAGATCAAAACTAATAAAATGATTTCATAGCCATTGAGTGATACAAAAACTATGGTATCTACCTGAAACAGAATATTACTCTACCTTAAAAATTACTGTCTAGCATAGTCCTAACAAATTATCACAACAGCTCAATAGCTATGTACATGTGATCACATAAGATGATACTAAGTGAAATGATCTCCAAAAAGAAGTAAGTGGTTTATCATTATTGTAATTCTCAGCATACTATGTGAAATTAAGCCTTTTACTTCTGTTTTTCTTCCTTATGGTTTTACCTCTGTGGTCACTGTATTTGATTTTGGTACCCTGGGTATTGTATATATCTTTATCTGAACCAAGGAAGAGAAGGGGAACAATCAAATGGCGAGACAAATAGTAAAAGACAAACAAATGCAATAGCAATACTTACAAGCCAACATGTTGCAAACCAACAATACAACTGGGTGGTAGGGGTCTGGGGAGGAGGGTAGGTGGGAGGAAAATGGGGGAGGAGGTAACGAATTTGACAAGAAATTTACTCACTTCCTCAAGTATGTAACCATGACCCCTCTGTACATCACCTTGACAATAACAATAAAATATAAAAAAAGGTAAAAAAAAAACTAACAAAGTCTTGAAATATTTTAGAGAGTTTATGCTAAGCAAATGTAATCAGTAACAGAATTAAAAATACTAAATGATTCATCTTATACCTGACACGTATATTATTCTTACTGATAGAAGCAGAGACTACATTGTTGGACCAATATTGGGATATAGAAGAAATAGCAAAGACAGTCAACATGTACAAATATTCCATTATAAAATAAAGGTCTAAATGCGGTTTATACTTAAAATCTGCTAAGAAATTTAAGCTTCCTTATATACATACTCATTAAAAATCTAAGGTGGTAGGCATATTAATTAACTCAATTGTGGTAATTATTTCACATAAATACGCATATCAAGTCATCCCTTCATACATCAAGAGCACATGTTTTTATTTCTTAGCTGTAATTCAGAAACTCTGTAAGAAAATATCCCTCTCAAAATCTGGTCCCTAATATCACTGATTTTAGAAAATAGTTAATCTAAAAAAAGATGACAAACGACTCCAAAAGCAATGCTTGCAAAACTGTTTGGTGTAAACCAACTGAACAACTCATGGGGAGGAAAGGAAAGGGGGGAGGAGGGAGAGGGGAATGAGGGACGAGGTAACAAACAGTACAAGAAATGTATCCAATGCCTAACATATGAAACTGTAACCTCTCTGTACATCAGTTTGACAATAAATTTTTTTTAAAAAGAAAATAGTTAATCTTTGAATAATCAATATATCATATAGAAATGCCAAGCTTTATTCTTTTTTTTTTCTTGGCCAGTCCTGGAGCTTGGACTCAGGGCCTGAGCACTGTCCCTGGCTTCTTTTTGCTCAAGGCTAGCACTCTGCCACTTGAGCCACAGCGACACTTTTGGCCATTTTCTGTATATGTGGTGCTGGGGAATTGAACCCAGGGCCTCGTGTATAGGAGGCAAGCACTCTTGCCACTAGGCCATATCCCCAGCCCCCCAAGCTTTATTCTTAGTTTTCATATGCACTAAATGTTTTGGCTGGACCTTTTTGAATATAAGGTAACATGATATTTACAGGTAGGTCTAATTCTTATTAAGAATAGTGAAGAAGATCAGAAAGAATAGGAAAATTCTGAGTAGCACAACTAAGCCACTTTCATAGGTAACAGAATACCATATAGAAAAGCTCAGCATTGGCTGAGAATATGGCCTAGTGGTAAAAGTGCTTGCCTCGTATACATGAAGCCCTGGGTTCGATTCCTCAGTACCACACATATAGAAAAAGCAGGAAGTGGCACTGTGGCTCAAGTGGTAAAGTGCTAGCCTTGAGCAAAAAGAAGTCAGGGGGCTGGGGATATGGCCTAGTGGCAAGAGAGCTTGCCTCCCATACATGAAGCCCTAGGTTCGATTCCCCAGCACCACATATACAGAAAACGGCCAGAAGGGGCGCTGCGGCTCAAGTGGCAGAGTGCTAGCCTTGAGCAAAAAGAAAGCCAGGGACAGTGCTCAGGCCTTGAGTCCAAGCCCCAGGACTGGCAAAAAAAACCCCACAAAAACTCAGCATTACCTATTCAGTCCTACCTTGTCCTCAGGTTACAGATCCATTACTCAACTCTAGTTCTATCCACAATAATGGCCTGCTGTTTGTTCATGCTTTCAAGTTCCCTAATTCTGTTACTATAATTATTTCCTATACTTTGTGTATTGTTTTCTCTTCCCTACCTAATTTCTCCATAGTGCCTATATGTTTTCTAATGGCTTTCATTTCTGCTCCCAGAAGAAGGAATACTGAGCAGCAATTATCTAGTATGAAAGCATTTTTTTTGCCAAGTTCTCATTCCAGAGGATGCTGGCCAGTCCACAGATAGCTTTTGTGGACATTTGATATTTGTCCAAGGTGTATAGTAATTAAATGGATAAAATATGTTGTCTCCAACAAATATTCCCAGAAAAATCAGATATCCAAATTCACAAAACAAAGGCAAAGCAATGGAAAATTCCTCAAGCAATAGCTCACCCCACATTCAAAAAATAAAACCTTAAAATTATAATAAATATAAACATAAAATCTACCAAATTATAACTATAATTTCTCAAAGGAAACAAAACATTTTAGTGAACTGAAGTTAGGGAATATTTCTAATTCATATAATCAAAAACATTAGATATATTTACACAACTAAAGTGGTCAATTGAATTTCACTAGAAGGACATCTCTCCTTTAAAAGACAACCAAAAGGTTTCAAATAATAAATGTACCAAAAAGAACAAAATATTTAATCATGTATCTCATCATGAGTACCATCAATGTATTTTTAAATTCCTAAAATTAAATAACAGAATAAGTAGCTCAATTTAAAAGATAGTCAGAATAAATGCACAAACACCTCACTTAAAGGTTTAAAATTTTTATTTATTTATTATTATTATTATTTTTTTTTTTGGCCAGTCCTGGGCCTTGGACTCAGGGCCTGAGCACTGTCCATGGCTTCTTTTTGCTCAAGGCTAGCACTCTGCCACTTGAGCCACAGCGCCCCTTCTGGCGGTTTTCTGTATATGTGGTGCTGGGGAATTGAACCCAGGGCATCATGTATATGAGGCAAACACTCTTGCCACTAGGCCATATCCCCATCCCCAGGATTTAAAATTTTTAAATGACAGTATTCAACATCATTGTCCACTGAGAAAATAAAAATTAAATCATGAGATATCATTACGCATGTACTAGAAATTTTTATAAGCTAAAGGCTATGACACACCCTCTATCATTTCAATTGAAAATGTAAAATGATTCAGCCCCTTAAGAAAATCAATGCTTTCTAATATAGTTAAACAATTATTAATGATTTGAGCCAGTAAAATCAACTTAGAGGAACAATATGTGCGTGAGTGTGTGTACAATATATGCATACAATTCATAAACTGCTTCAGTGAATGGCAAAAGACATGTGTACAATATTCTGTACATAAATGTTTATAGAAGCTCTTTCATAATCACTGAAGACTGAAAAAAATCCAGTTACGTTATTCAGTGAATGTCCAACACAAAAGAGTTTTAAAACTCTGCAAAAATAACATCATCAATAACAATATACAATGGCAACTATTAATGCTATAGAAAAACCAAAGGCAGGATGTTAATATAAATAACTCAGATTCAAAAGCAAATCTAGAGCTGGGAATATGACCTAGTGGCAAGAGTGCTTGCCTCATATGCATGAAGCCCTGGGTTTGATTCTCCAGCACCACATATATAGAAAATGGCCCGAAGTGTCGCTGTGGCTCAAGTGGCAGAGTGCTAGCCTTGAGCAAAAAGAAGCCAGGGACAGTGCTCAGGCCCTGAGTCCAAGGCCTAGGACTCGCAAAAAAAAAAAAAAAAAAAAAAAAAAAGAAAAGAAAAGAAAATCTAATGTCTGAATAATGTCATTTGACATTCCAGAAAAAAGTAAAACTACCGAGACTATAAGCGTACCACTGTTTGGAAGGGCTGAGGTTGAGATTTGCATAGGAACAGGAATATCGGAACTTAGGGTGTGTAATAGAACTGTTTTATACAGGGACTATTTTTGCTTTATAATTTTATGTATACTAGAATCTGAAAAGAATTATTGTCTAAATCTGGTGCTTATGTACATAAAGCATATATTAATTTTAAAATTATGTTCTATATGTACTTCTTGTTTGGGCAATGTAGAGAAATTCAATCTCTATTTTGTTCCCCACTAAGGCTGAAAATACGCAAACTAAAATTATCACCCAAACTTCTTACAAAGGATTTTATTTTAGTTTTGATAGTTTTATAATCATTATGCGCCATTTCCATTTTGTTATATTCATCTTTTCCTTTAGGAACTCAGAAGCCATCGACTATAAGTATCTAAAATGGTATGAGACATAATGAAAAAGTAGGAAATAGTTGTAGTTTCCATAGATTTAGCATTACTTTAATTTTGAAAATGAGGACTTTTAAGACCTACAATACACTCTGAGCTACTAAATTATTCAAAAGTTCATATTTCAATCTTAATTCAATAATATAAAGCTCATTTATTCAGAAATAGGATAAAGAGCACTAAATTGCTATGGGTTTGTACCTGGGAGCCCATATCACATTTTCCCTTAACCCACTGACAGGCCATAGACAGGCATTTTTCAATTAATTTTCTAAATCTGTAAAATAAAAATTTATAAATATGTTCTTGAAATAATTCTGAAAGCCCAGCTAAATTTATGAATTATATTTACAATTTCTAGCATTTGCTTCAAGTAAGATAACAAGATTATCTCCACTGCATGTTTATATTCTATTGAACAAGGCTACCATTAAAATGTTTTTGGAAATTAGCAGTGTAGATATTCTTTTTTGGTGCTATGATTTCTTTTAAAAATATTTAATGATTAAATTATCATGCCTCTCCAAATACTTAAAGAAAACTTGTTTTGTTCCTTTTTATTGTTATTATAAAGGTGATTTACAGAGGGGTTAAAATTTCATAAATCAGGTAATGAGTATACTTCTTTGTGAACAATATAATCCTTTCCTTCTTTTTCTCTCTGTTCTTCACTCCTATCCCACCTATACATTCTATAGTTCATAAGGAAAACTACTTTAAAGCAAACTGTTCCCATAGCTCTGCTTCAGAAATAAAATAGTAAAAAAAGAAAAGAAAAAAGGTGCCAGGCACTGGTGGCTCACGTATGCAATCCTAGTTCAAGAGACTGAGATCTGAGGATCATGGTTCAAAGCCAGCCAACGCAGAAAAGTTGGTGAGACTCTTATCTTCAGTTAATCATCAGAAAATGAAGTGGAGCTGTAGCTCAAAGTGTAGAGTTCTAGCCTTGAACAGAAGAGCTCAAGGATGGTACCCAGGCCCCAAGTTCAAGCCCCATGATCAATATCTACCAAAAAAAATGTGAAAAATGATTATGTTAAAAACACAAAATATAGGTTCTTCTCTGTGCTCAGTTGGATGTTCTAAACTCAACAGAAGTAGAGAACACTCAGTATCTGTCTCATTATTTAGTCTTGGTGGGTAACCAGAAATATATTGACAGAAAGACAAAATAAATGAGCCTTTAGGTCACTCCTTTTCTTGCTGGATTCCTAAAGTATTTATTGGTTCAGAATACTATAACTTTCCAATATTTAGTGTTTTTTTTAATCTGGACCCAAGAAGTTCTTTAAATTACCTGCATTGTTAGTCCAATTAAGGAAATCTTGCAAATGTCTCTCTATAGAATGGAGTAATTCCTTCCACATTCAAGTCCATATTCACATAGGGCAGTCTGTAGAATTTTCTAGCATGCTATGCAACATTCCCCAAATCAAATCAATTCAACAACAACAACAAAAAAAAACCCAGAGGGGAGTTAAATGTTAAACAAAAGGTATTATATTGGATTCAATTGTTGCTTGTACTTTCAATAAGTGTGTGTTTTAGGAAAATAACTTTCTGTCTATGGATCTCCTTCATATGCAAACTGGAAGGGTATAAATAATTTATCTCCCAATTTCCTCCTACATCTAATGACTTTCTACAATCTATAAAGAAAAAAAGGGATATATGTGTTCTTGTTTTCCAACTAGTTTTCTACAAGCAAATAAAATATTTGTATCTTCTTTTATGTGTTAAATAGCCAATTGCTCCCAGCTGCTGCCTGAAACACCTCACAGTGAGCAAGAGCAGGAATCAAATTCTATGCCATCATTACTATTCAAAGTCAATTATACACAACCAGTTGATCAGTAGCTAACCTCAGTGCCTGACATTTTGTTCTTCATCTTTGCTCAACATTCTCAAAAAACTTCTACAAGAAGGATAAATGTAATCTTTGCAATTCAGAAAGATCTGTACATAATACAAATCTTCAGGGATTTTGTTCAAGAAGATTTCACTAATCCCAGACACATTACACTATGATTTTTAAAGCTGGACAAACTTTAAAAATCTTAAAGGTGCCACTCATCCTGGTCAATTCTTTATTGAAGATATTTTAACCTACTTTCAATTTGCCTACATTATCTGTGGAATTGGGAAACAGAATTGAAACATCATTCTTATTTCCACAATATATGGTTCTCATAACAAAACAAAGCATAACAAGACAGAAAACATTACATGTTGAGGAAGGGATATTTCTAAATTTTAATTCTATTGAAAACAATAGAAAGGTTCATTAATAATACAAAATTATTTATAGATCTGTGATACGGAAAATAAAGTATTATAGTCCAGATCTCTCTATCAGGTTATCTGGCAATTAAGTAAACAACGGAGATAAAGAAAAAATGGTTACTTTGGTGGAACAATCAAGAAAACTTTTCACCTATTCATGTGATGATGGCAGCAGGAAAAATCACACCAGTGTGAGGCTTTTGAAGAGGATAGTAACCTACATAGTTATTCCCAGTGGGACAATGAGAAAAATTCACTCGTTTTACAAAATCATTTTTATTTGAAAGCACTTGGAAGATTTCTATTTCTGATCAAGGTAAGACTAACTACTGTATAAATTTTTTATGAGTTAATTGTCAGAATTTACTAGAATGCAAATGTGCTTCATAAGAATTACTAATATTTTACCTTGAGGAAAGCTAGTAACATGATATGTCAGGCTTTGAATTATAAACTGTACAACTTCTGGTTTTTGTTTTCACTATGTTTTTCTTTTAATAAGTGAGGAGCTTTGAATTCTCCTGAGTGATCCTGTGTAAGTAGTAAGATCCTAGGGACAGTTGGAGGGAGGAAATTGATACAATCCCCAACTACAAGTCAAAATAGAAAGTATTCATGCCTACTATTTATGATGTCCAGGCCTCTATATTTTCAGAGCTTAGCTTTAACTGGATTATGTTGAGGTATAGGTGACTACATCTCCCATGGTTTCAGGCCATAGTCAAGCAGACTTATAGAGATGTCACTGGAGAAAATGTAGTAGTCAGAGAAAAAGTTTGTAAATTTAATTTTTTGTAAAGGTTATGTACAGAGGGGTTACAGTTACATATGGTAATGAGTACATTTTTTGTTGAACATTGGTATCACCTCCCTCATTTTTTCTCCCACTTTTCCTCCCCCCATCCCCCTGAAGTTATAAAGTTAATTTCTAACATAGTATCTTGTGAGTATCACTGTTGCATTGGTTCACCCTTTGTCCTTTGTCTCGCTATTTTGTTATACCCTTTCCCTTCTCCAAGTCAAATAAACGTATACACAAGACACAGGGTACCAAAATAAATAACAGTGACAACAAGGGATAACCCAATGGGGGAAAAATTAAAAGAAAACCCAGGATATTGTATATACGTGTATTTTTCATTGGAACTAGGGAAGGGAAGGAGAATATCAAAATGGAAAGACAAAGGATAAAAGACAAACCAATGCAACAGCAATACTTACAAAATTATATGGTGTAAACCAACTGTACAACTCATGGGGCTGAGGGAAATGGGGAGGGGGGAATGGGGGGGAAATGAGGGAGGAGGTAACAAGTTGGATAGGAAATGTACTCACTGCCTCACATATGAAACTGTAACCCTTCTGTATATCACTTTGACAATAAAGAAATAAATAAAATTTTAAAATAGGAAAAATAATTTCACAGTTCACATAGTACATTAAATAACAACAAAAAAAACTTCTTGTTTCCATATCTTGGAGTTCATTTCGATTAGTATCATTTTATACAGTCATATGTACACAGCTATTGAGCTATTGTGATCTATACCACAGTTAAGATAGGGAACCTATCCAGATGCCCCTCCATAGATGAATGGATTAAGAAAATGTGGTACATATACATAATGGAATTCTATTCTTCTATCAGAAAGAATGACATCACCCCATTCATAAGGAAATGGAAAGACTTAGAGAAAATCATATTAAGTGAAGTGAGCCAAACCCAAAGAAACATAGGTTCCATGATTTCCCTCATCTGTAATAATTACTATTTGTCTGTAAATTGTCATCTTTTCTAATCCCTCCCTTAAGGGAATAGAATGTATGTCCCCCAAATTATTTCAATATAGCTGGTCTCAATTGCTATGAACAAACTAGAAGAAGAGATGGCTAAAGCAAGTTTGTTAGTTTCCTAGAATCTTTGTAAATGTGTACTAGTAAAGGTGTATGCAGAAATAACATATGTCAATTAACAAATGGAAATAAAATGAAGAGAATAAATGGGACACAGAAGATAGTAATGCAATTAATTTAAAAAGAATAGAGACATTTTTAGAAGAGATTGCTTATTTTATGTTTCAAAGTAAACAATGTCCTAAAGTTAAAGTGGGTGAAAAGTCTTCTACTTTGCCTAGTTTCATTCTCATGATAAAAGGACAGTCCCTATAACAATTATGAGTTCAATGGTGGCAAATAAGAAGTTATGGTCAGTTTTGAGACCTTCTCTACCCCACTAAACTTCAGTAATGAAGAAATAATCACAAATTCATGTTTCTTTATCTTTTCCTTGGCACAAATTCCCATGCCTTCAGGCTGTTGAGGCAGGTGTTGAAACATAGAGGCAGTGATTACTGTCTTGGGTGGCCAGCTCTCTCCAGGACCTGAGCAATTGTAAAAGCAGTTTGGGACTAGCGAATTAAAGCCATCCATCAGCCTTGTTGCACCACACTGAGCAACTGCTTCTGCTGACAACAGTGAGAATTGAGCTTTCACAAGGGGAATGGAAATGCAAGGACTGGAGATTTAAAATTAGGAAGCATTTCAAGAAATACAGTGACAAAGTAAAGAATTATTATTCTATCAGATGGTGAAGCCACACTCAGACTTTGCCTAAAGACATGGTCTCATTTGTCAGGGAAATATATTGGTATAACTGGGAGACAAAAGTTGAAAGCTTTTAATGTTTTAGGCAAACATGAAAAAATCTGAGCAGATCATCTTTATTACCTCCCAGTACTAAGCAGGCCAATGTTAATTACCAAAAGCAGCTATCTTGTCTACATACTTGCTGTGCTGTTTAATCTACAATCCCAGGTGGCCCAGCATCCTATATGTCAGCCAGTTCTGTTTTTATGAGAGGCCAAAAACTTCACTGAGACAAGCTTGTGATCTTTTTATTTAATGGTTTAGTCTCTGTACATTTACTTCATTACAAAGAATATCAAAATCAATAATCATGGGTAATTAATTAACAATAAGCAATGTGGATGCTTGGCTACAATGCATTACCTTGGGAGCTCCACTTTTGACTCAACTACTAAATTAAATCTGATACATTTTCACATCCATCCACTTAGGAAAAGGATGAACTGTATTTCTCCTCTCAAATACCAAATCATTTGTCCCTCCTTGCTTCTATACTTACTCCAGGGGATTTAATCTCCTTTGCATTTATGACTCTTCAGTCTTTCTGGATGAACACTGCATCTACTACACACTGCCACTCCACTCAAACTCAATTCTAAAAGCATGAATAGAAAATAAAACTTCCAAGTATAAGAAGTTGGTCATGTAAAAATGAAGAAGTAGAATTTACAAACTTCCATAATCCCAAATACCTCATGCCAATCTATCATTAATGACCAACTAGGGATGCTGCTTTGATATCTCACTTCTACATGCATTAAGCAAAATTCATTGAGAAACCCCTCCATAGTCTGCTGTACTAAGTAGTGTGGATACAATATAAAGGGGAAGAACAAGTAAACCAATGTTTCTAATATGCAGTAAATTCTTGGCAGAGATAAGCAGAGTGAGTGGAAGTGCAGAAAGTGACATGTAGCATGATGGTTCTAAAAACTTGTATGAGAAGAAAGTACTGACTTCGCAGAAAGTGCAAGCTTGGAAACCTCAAATTCATTACCTAAGTCAGTATTAAATGAGGGCCAGTACTGGCAGAAAGCATGCTATATATGTCCATTCGTTTCAGGTTGCTACTTTCTGAATGAGTTTGATCAGATCTGTCCAATGGAATTGCCTTCAAAACTGGAAATGAACTACATATGCACTTTTAATTAATTTGACTATAAAGAGCCACACATGGAGAATGGGTTAACATATTGAATAGCACATGCCTATACAGTATATGTTTAAAGGTGAGAGGGTGAATGGTACACGCATCCTAAATGGGCACAAAGTTGACTAAATAGGCTAATAGTTAAGATGTAATACTTTTTGATAAATGTTAAACATGATACTTTAAAAAGTATGCTATTTTAAATAATTTATCATCATGTCAATAACTAAAGTCAGACACATAGATGTTCAATAAATATTTGACAAATGAATAGTCTTTAGAAGCAGTTAGATAGTCAAATAGTATTATTTATACTACATTTTTCCAAGTTGTTATATGATCTTAAAAGTATTATAGCAGAGGGTTATTTAAAATCTACAATTCTACAGGTTCATTTACTTGTATTTCAGTGTTTTTCTTTACCGGTTAAAATACTTTAGGCTGGGTGCTAGTGACTCTTGCCTGTAATCCTAGCTACTCAGGAGACTGAGATCTAAGAATCACAATTTGAAGCCAACCCAGGAAGGAAAAGCCATGGGACTCCTTATCTCCAATTAATCATCAAAATAACTCAAAGTAATGTTGGCTCAGGAAACAGAGCATCCACACCCTGAATTAAAGCTCTAGGACTGTCACAAAAAATGGTTTATTCTTCAATGGCTAATAACTAATTTGTAGCAGGCTTTGAATTTTTCAACTGTGATTATGTTTAGGTAACAGTATTATGGGGGATTAATTTCTCTTTTTAAAGTTAGTGTATATTAAATTGTACATAGCAAGAAATTTCATCATAACACTTCCATATGTGCATATAATGCTCTTGGATTGTATTTACCCCTCTATCAGTCCTTTTTAACCACTGTCTTCCCTCCTCTATTTCCTGTTCCATTTTCAAGGCAATATGGAGAAAAGTAGAAAATAATCTCTAGCTCCAACCCTAGATCACCTATCTGACTATCTACCTGCTTCTAAAGACTTATTTATTAATTTGTCAAATAATTATTGAACATCTATGTCTCTCATTTTAGTTATTGACATGAAAATAAATTGATTATTTAATAGCATACTTTTTAAACTACCATGTTCAACATTTATCAAAAAATATTACCTCTTAATTATTAACCTATTTAGTCAACTTTGTGCCCAAGAAGCTGAAGACATACTACAAGGTAAGCAGAACAAATATGATGACAAAAGACTTGCAAACCTAACCACAGGCGCACAGCTCTAGAAAGCCTTCAATCAAGCAGGTGCATTGATGAATGAATGATGGTACATTCATTCCTCCTTTGTATAATAAATACACACAGCAGTCTCCTTTGTATAATAAAAGGAACTTGAACTTGCTGCTGTCTGTGGTCCATTCCATCCCAAACAATTAAGTATCAGTGAATTTATATTTGCCATTGCTAAACCTAAGGCTTATACCATCTTACTGCTTCTAGTAAATTTAGTATCATCATCATGTAACATCTTTCCTTCCTCTCCCTCTCCCTCTCTCTACCCCCCTTTTTCTCCCCCATATCTCTTTCTTGTTGGTTGCAGGGCTTGAACTCAATGTCTGGCACTGTCCCTGACCTTTGATCTAGTGGTTAATTGTAGACCCCTCTGTACAGCACTTTGACAATAAAGAAATGAAAAAAAAAAAGAATGAAAGAAAAGCAAAGCCATCAAATGTGTAAAACTTTATTTGATCCAAATAAATATTGAAATATGCTTCTTAAAAAAGTCTCAAGAACTTTCCTGCATAGGCTGGCTTTGAACTGTGATCTTCAGATCTCAGTCTCCTGAGTAACTAGGATTACAGATGTGAGCAATGGACACCAGGCTAACAGTATGATCTGCTAATTTTCTTCTTTATTTTTATTTTCTTGTGAAAGTGATGTACAGAGGGATTACAGTTACATAAATAAGGTAATGAGTACATTTTTTTTGTCGAACAGTGTTACCCCCTCTCACAATTTCTCCTGCTTTCCCTCTTTCCCAACTCCCTTCTCCTGCAAATTATAAAGTTCATTTTCAACACAGTGTCTTGGAAGTATGGCTGTTGCATTGCTTCACCCTTTGTTCTTTGTCACCATTTTGTTCCCTTTCTCATATTAGATAAACATATATACAAGACACAATGTACCAAAATCAAAAACAGTGACAACAGGGGATAAATTAAGGAGAAAAAAATAAAGAAAAAAACCTTCACATAGTACATGTAAAAAAATCTCTTGTTTCCCTATCTTGGAGTTCATTTCGATTAGCATTATTTTATACAGTTATATGTACATTGCCATTGAACTATTGTGACTTTCTAATGTAGGAAAATTACGTATAGACAGAAGGCAATGAACAATTATGAAAATGTGGAATGGCCAAAAGCCTAAATCATAGTGATTAGTTCAATCTTTTCAATCCGATTCCAATATATTTTCCCAATATTACTTCCCATTGTAATGCTCATGCTCATAAATCTTTAATAAAAACAAATTCATCCTGACATCAAGCTTAATAGGACATCACATCCTGCCCCAAACAATAAGCATTTTACCTTTTTAAATTCATTTGTTTAATCCATGTTCTTTGACTGGAATAACGTTTTTATATGATCTCTGATTTTTGAAATAATGAAAATAAAAATGCTACCTTCTCCAATTAGGCCTTTCCTGGTTTTCCTTACCCAAGTAAAATGAGTATCTCACTAATATGTGTTCTAAATCTTCTAGGAGTAATCACTAATTAATGATGCTAACATTGATCCCTTGAATCTTATATATGAACATCAAGCATTAAAATTTTAAATTAAGCATATTTTAGCTATTAAATTTTGTTGTGCTCTATAGCATTTTTTCGTGTAAGTTTTATTCTTATAATCTACCATGAAAACATCAAAAAAGGAGGTACTACATTAAAATAAATTGTATAAACCATTCATGGGGAAAAAAATCTCACTGGAAAATCTCAATATGCTGGGAAGCAAGATTTCTCAGAACTTTTAAACATTAATGAAATTTATTAACCCAGATATTTTAAAGTTTTAGTGACTATGGTGTGCTTTTTTATAGGCTGTGAACATTTTATAGCATACTACTGTGTTATGGACTATTCACACTACAATAGAGATTCATATGAAAATATTTTTTAAGAAAATTAACATTCATTGCTAGAAGAACTATTTCAGGCTTTGCTGTGTTTCATTAGTTGATGATTACTGCATATCTACTCTTGTTCATGCTCTGTGCACATATCATATGAAAATGGAAGAGGATCAGTTGGGACTATGGAGGTGAATGAGATTTGGTCACTGCTTATCACAGTCTTAATTTTCTAGATTCTAGATGTCCACAAATTTCCCTGCTAATTTTCCCAAAACAATAATTTGCTGAGAAACAGAAAGCATACTGCAATTAAATGTTGAAAAAATCCCAGAATGTTGACTCAGTACAATGCTGTCTTGGATTTTGTACTTGTTGTTTTCTGACACTGTTTTTAGAATGATTACATGGTTGAATGGACCTAATTGGGGGGGAAGGATTGAAGAATGTGTAACTCAGTACTGTGAAAACAGAAGGGGATATTGATATGGCATAAAGAGGAGAAGGAATGAGATAATCATACCCCTGAGAATTGCAAAGCCTGTGTGTGTGTGAAGCTTCTAATGGCTTCAAGATGTGATTATCTTCTGGTAACCACACCACCTGGAATTGCCTAATTGCTATTCTCCAAGTCTCAAAGAAAAAAAAAACTGTGTGTGCAAAGACAAACAAGTTGGCAGGGCAGTTTGGAAAGCACCATGGCTCTGCTTGAACAGCAGTCAGAGCTGAGCCATGCAATTTGGAAAGGAAGCCTCAGTGTTGAATAAACATAATAAACACACAGTTTATTTATTTGTTCCAGTGTTTCATAAATATTATTTATTTGGGAAGTGGAGCTTAATGGCATAGTGATAGGGAATAATTAACACTGCTAACAAAATAAAATGGAGCCTTCCAGACAAAGACTGGTAAGGAAGGTGGCTGCATTCTGTGTTGGCATAGCTTTGATATACTGAAGTTTGCTTATTTTTACACAAAGCTAATGCTTCAAAAGTACACTATTGATGGTTTCTTAATTCAGCACAAGCTTTTCATCTTCAATGTATAAATTTGCAAATGAAGTGGCTCTGTGTACCATAACACTAGAAATGTACTTGTTTCACTAAAAATGAGACATGTAGTAAACATGACTAAGCAATTATATATATTATGCTTTGTAGGGATTGACTTGGCCATTTAGTCCAGTGATTTATTCCCTTGAAAACAACATGAGGTATTCTTGAAAACATTTGGAAAACTGTAAGTAGACTGTCCTCTTTAGGGCAAAGGACTTATCTGATAAGTGCTAAGATGAGAATAATTTCCAAAGTAAAGGTAGAAAGACTAGAGAGTTGAATTACTCTGTGAATTTGAATTAGGACTAGTAGCTAACTATCCTAAATAAGATAGTTAAATTTTGAGGAACTTGGAAAAAAAACATATTAAGTGAAGTAAGCCAGGAAAAATACAGGCTCCATGATTTCCCTCATTTGTAATAGTGTATGTCTACGATAGTCCAAGCAGAGTATCACAATAGCTCAATAGCCATGTACATATGACCTTAAAAAATGAGGTGAATCTAGATAAACTATGAAATATGCAAACAAGAGGGTTTTTTTCCTAGTGTACTGTATGCAGTTTTTTCTTTGATTTTTCCCACCCTCCCTCTTTGGTTTGCCCCCTGTTGTCACTGATTTTGACTTCAGTACCCTTTGTATTATACATAAATTTTATCTAATTTGGGGATGGGGAGGAGACAAAGGAAAAAGGGTGAACAAATGCAACAGTGATACAAGACACTATGTTAGAAATGAACTTTACAACTTGGGGGAGGGGAGTCAGGGGAAAGGAAAAGCAGGAGAAAAGGAGGGAGTGTGTAACACTGCTCAAAAAGAAATGTACCCATTAGCTTACTTATGTAACTATTACTCCTCTGTATATCACCTTTAAAGTAAAAACTAATTAAAAGAAACAATTGCAACAACGAGGCAGATTTTTAACCTACATTCAATTAGTATATACCTTGCTATATTTGAATTGATACTTCATAGTATAGCATACTATTTCAATTTATAGAATAACATTTAATAATGAACTTCAAGTGAATTTTAAAGCCAAAGCATTCTACATTCTTCCCCTCAGAATTCATTTTTGAAGAAAACTTCAACAGCAACATAACCCTTGCTGAAAATTACATTTGATAACTTACAAGAACATGACTGTATTTGACTTTTTCAGAAGAAACTCAAATTCTATCACAACAATAAGATACTGTAATTATAAGGATATTAAGTATTAAAAATACTCATAATTAACGAGGTTTATTGTAGCTTAAAAGTTCAGCTAGGAGTGTAAAGCAATATAAAAATGGCCTTCTAGTTTCTGTGACAATAATAGCAATGAAAATAAATGTATTTATAATGGATTTCTGATTTTACTAGGCTATTGAGAATTATAAAACTGGATAATAAGTTTGATGATAAAGGGGAAATGTGCCACTGGTTTTCTAGAGCAACAGTACCCTTAAGAGTAGGTATTTTTTTCTTCTCCTGGGAGATTAGCACTGTATCAAAACAGTTTACTACAGTTAAAAGTGGTTGAGGTTTTCAAATGGTACCTAATTGCTGTACACTAAGGATACTACTAAATATTTTACAATTTATTGGACATTCCTTACCTTACAACAAAAGCAACAACAAAAACCTATATGGCCCAATAGATCATGAATTCTCAGGTTAACAGAACTTGGAATATAGGTTCTCGCATCACTGTTACTTCTTATATGTAACAATGTATTAAAATACCATGTTACAGGGGCTGGGAATAGGGCCTAGTGGCAAGAGCGCTTGCCTCGTATACCTGAAGCCCTGGGCTCGATTCCCCAGCACCACCTATATAGAAAATGGCCAGAAGTGTCGCTGTGGCTCAAGTGGCAGAGTGCTAGCCTTGAGCAAAAAGAAGCCAGGGACAGTGCTCAGGCCCTGAGTCCAAGGCCCAGGACTGGCAAACAAAATAAATAAATAAATAAATAAAAATACCATGTTACAGTTGGGATAGATTTTGTCTGTTTTTGATAGTAATGTTATTTGAACTCAGAGTGTTGTACTCTCAACTTTCTAGCCTGTGGATGGCACTCTACATGAACTATGTCTCTAATCTGGCTTTTTGTTGCTAATTTTAGGGATGAAATCTTTCAGGCTTTTCTGTAAGGGCTAGCTGGGAAACATGATCCTACAAATATCAGTCTACTGTGTAGATAGGGTTACAAGCATGAGCCACCAGAACCCAGCTCGTATAGATTTTTATGATAAGAAAAATCACTGAATATAGTGTCAAAAATTCAAGCTTAAGTGTTCATATAATATGCTCATATAATTGCTTTGCATTTATTTAAATGAATGACTTTAAATAGGTTACAAACCACTAGCAGTATTAGTTTCCTCTTACAAATACTTTGTTGAAAATTACAATATGATCAATGTGGGAAAACTTAGCACAGTGCTTGACAACTATAAAGCATTCAATGTATACTCTGGATAAATGAAAAAATTGCATCTTTCTAAAATAAGAATTATTTTATTTAAAGGTCATGTCATATAATTTGAAAACGAAAGCATGTTATTCGATTCCATGCTAATTTTCTGATACCATAGGGTAAACCTTTGGAAACACATAATGGCAATCATAGCAAAGGTCAAGTATTTCCTAAACAGTCACTGAGTCGGTAAACTGTGCCATTTGTTATTAACAAGGAAGAAAACACCTGTCATCAACATACTAAATTGTCTATTCACTGGCCACAACTCAAAGAAAACAGCTCACTCTTCCCTCCATTTGAAATGTAACTAGAACAGTAAGCTAAAGTCCATTCACAGGTATTTTGAAAATCAATTCTTCCAACTTGAATCACAAGAGAAAAATTCAAGGACAGTGGTGTTGTTAATCACATAGATAGTACATAGATATAGTACATTAAATTGATCAAAAGCCGTAGATAAGCAATTTCCAAATAGCAGATCAAACTCTCTGGTGGTTTTGTTATGGAGCTCTCCCTCTTTAATAATACAATTATAGGATTCCTATCCACTACTCTCCTACATATTTTATATTTCAATTATATAGTACCTTCCCTTATTATGTGACAATATTTTGGGTGACTGAAGTCCCTGTTATCTCGTTTGTTTTAGATAGTCACTAATATATGCTTTAACAACTGGCAGAAAAAGTAAAATGGTTAATCAGCCAATAGAAATGTATTTATAATATTTTCATAAACTACTTCAGTGAATGACAAATTCTTTGTACTTTGTACAACTGCTTAAAGATAATAAGTATATTCAAAAAAGTTAAAGCAGATTTACATGTTTAAAATAAAATATTTTAATTAAAAGAACAAAAAAATGAATGCTTTAAATTTTGTTAAATTGAATCAAATAGTTACATTTACCCTTTATACTCATGTCCCATTATTTTTATTTTAATGCCATTTTTTTCATTTTAACACTCAATGCTTTCTACTTTAGCCTAGACTCATGAATATAATACAAGTGGATACCTAGAATTGTCCCACACTGGAATACTTTCACTTTGTACCATAGGTATCGATGATTATGTCTATCCAATGGTCAACTTTGATGGTCCTTTAGAAATCCAAAATATTTAAGATCACAAGGAAATAGGACAGGTATATTTATATCTCTACCTTTGATCAAATATTGTTTGGAAGACTTTTCTGCAAAAACAACCTATGCGTGGGAGACATATTTGAGTGTATTCATACTCCATTAATCTAAGATGCATTTTTACTAGCAAATAAATCTACTTTAATTGTATCCAAATAAAATAGTTCTGTTAAACAACATTTGAGTAAGTGAACAAACTTCACTGATATTAATCTGGACAACATTAAGTTTCGATTTCTGTAGACTTATAAATAAAAATCCTGAAGATGAAAATTGCATATTCTTCATAGGGATCAGATCCTCAGTCATGCTGGACAATCAAAAATATGCTTATAACTTAATAAGTATAAACCAGGATAATTTAATTATACAAAAAATCTATCAGAAAGCTCTCATTTTACTATTGAGAAGTTGCATATAAAATTAGTCAATAGTGATTAATTTCAAGAAATGTTCTTCCAAATTTTTTTTGTTTTACTACCTGCCACCAGAAAACTGTGTGGGTGTGTGAGTGTGTTGTGCATATATATAATTTTCCAATTCATTTGGAGGTGATTATGTAGACTTGGACAAACTGATATATGATAGCTTTATGAAAAACGTTTTACTTATTTAAGAGGATACTGGAGAGATTTTGTAGATATTCCAGAATAATAGAGATAATACATTTTAGCACTGACTCTCTACCCTGGGTAAAAGGAAATTACTTCACAGTGAAGCAATTCATGCATTGTAGCTAGGCGAATGACTGCATTGTATTCTCCTTTGACGTGCCAGTAAGGTAGAGTGTAGTAGAATTTTCAAGTCAGTGAATATCATTCACAGTGCAGTCTAAGTTTTGGTATTACATAAAATTTGATTCTATGTTGATAAACAAGTTTGTTCTTTTAATTCTGTAACAATCCAAGAAATGAAATGTAAAATATCACTAAGCTTCACATATCCAATAAATGATTGATTGCTCCTATTTCAAACCCTGGTCATTTTTTCTATTATTTCAGCACATTCCACTGAAAATATGAACAGTGTAAAAGGAACAGGTTTGCTTTTGCTTCAATTGTTCTGAAGCCAAATATTTTGTAAAAAAGGTAATAATTTTATTTTTAAATTAAAGAAAAACTATTTCCCAATCAACAATACACGAATTGACCGTATAAATCCCCACAACAAAAAATGCTATTTTGTCATGGCCAATATGCCAATCCTAAAATATATGACATACTTACTCATTCTGTTAAGTGAAAATTACACTGAGGTATATCTTAGCTACTTAATAATGGCCAAAGATAACATAAAACAAGTGCTACTACACTATAGTAGAATGCACCAAAGGGAGAAAGGACAGTACTATGCTCAAAAGACCTCAGTGAATTTAGCAGAAGATTGAGGCAAAACCCAAGGTACCACTGAAATTCTCATGTGCCAAGGAAAACTCATGATTAGAGATAGCAGAATAACTTCATTAAAAAGGGAAGTATTATGTACCCAAGGGTAAGGTCGGGAGCATAACTATGAAAACATCAAAAACACCTGGAAATATATCACATTATCCTACCTGGAATAAATCCCCTTAAAACACAAATTACCTATGTGCAAGAATTATAGTATTGCTTGTATAATGAGATCTAATCCAAAAGTTAATGTATGCTAAAATAAGGTTAACATCAGATGTGTGCTGGAACTATCTCAAAGTAGGTTACAAGCACTGAGTTGTAAGTCAGAGGTACTTTATGAACCCATTGTTCCAATTTTTTAAAATTAACTTATACAGGAGTGACATTAATAAAACAGTAAAAAAGGAAAAATAAACGTGGGAATCTATCATGAGAAATGCTCTACATGAAATATGAAAGAGAATATGAAAGAGAAATTAAAGGACAATGAAATTACTATTCATAAAATGTGCTTCCTGGAAAGAACGTATAGAAATGAGACTGAGCAAGCAATTTGTTTACCATTGACGATAAGTTTATATTAGTTGAAACAAGACTGATAGAAAGTAGGATGTTATATACAATGTCTATGGCAAACAGAAAGTATATATTCAAAAAAGGAAATGAGAAAAAAATGGCTTGTCATTCAAAATAAAATATAAAAGTAAGATTGACTGGGAGACATAGTCACAAAACTGTTAAAAGACATAAAAATGTAACCAAGTAGCAAAATAATTTCTTCATCAATAATTACTTTCAATATTGAATGCATACATCTTATCAATCATAATGCTGATTGGAAAAATAAATAAAAACATTGTCCTATCTATAAGATACCCATTTTAGATTCAATGACACAAATGCATGCAATATTAAGGATTTAGAGCTCCTCCTGCCACTCTTAGCCTCCCAGAATACGGGTGAAGAATCTAGGAGAGGTCAGCTACCTCATCATTTTCTAGGATTCCCCTCCCCACACCCTACCAAGAATGGATGAAAAGGGCAAGCTACATTCCACATGACATGTAGTTACTACCAGAAGATCCAGAACCGAGATCAGAATCTACACAGTATTTGGTGTAGAAGTACTAGAGAGGCTACAAAATGAGTGTTGTTATATAAGATTTAGGCACGTGAAGAACTGAAACCCTTCTCACTATTTGGTGCTAGACAAAAATGAACAAGTTGACTCCTGTGGCAAAATAAATAAACAAACAAGTAAGTAAGTAAGTAAATAAATAAATAAATAGATAGATAGATAGATAGATAAATAAATAAATAAATAAATAAATAAATAAATAAATAAATAAATGCATTAACTGCCAAGAACAGGCAGAAAAAGGCAGCCAAGCCAGACAGCCTGTAAAGATGTCATTAACCTGAGCATGAGGATGATGTGGTCTATCCTGTCCAAGCCTCCTACAACCTACCCTCAAAGACCCCAGATGCTCCACATAGAGGATAAGGAATGGTGAGAAGTAGATAGAAGTCAGTCCTATGTCAGTTACAGTACTTGTATCCCCAACACCCAAGGACAACAATATATTCTGTGGTGCACTGGGGAGGAACAAGTTTCTCTGCCACCAATGACCTCCAAAGCATCCATACTAACTCTCCCTTTAGCTTACTTAGTAACCATAGAGCACAGAGCTACCTGATTTAAAGTCTATCAAGAAAAGCTAAGGCTCTCCAATGCTACACACTTATCATAAGAAGCATTCCCTTACTTTCTGTGGTTCTCAATTCTGTAGAGAATCCCAGTTCATCCCCAACAATTTCAAAGACATGTGGGCCTCTTGAACAGTCTACAAGTGGGATGAGGAGACTGTGTATTTCCAAGACAGGCATACACAGAAGTTCTGGAGGAGGACTCCAAAGGTTGATAGTACTGTCACATCCTGGATAGGGTGAAACCTTTCAAATTCTGGTTGTCTCCAACTACCTTGAGAAGATGAACTAAAGAGAGATATTTAGGGTCTTTGGAGCCTCAGTGTGCTACTGTAGCTGTCTTCCTAGGAATGTGTTTGTGTTTGTTAGTCATTATCACTGTTCCTTGTGAAGATGAAGTTGTGGACCAGTTCTGGTATTTTTAACATAATGCTATGATAGCAATGTCTGATCTTTCTCTCCCAGTCTCTATAAATCTCTGTGCAGATGAGCCGCAATTTTATGCAAATTTTGAATTTGTAATTCAAGCTATAGCAGCTAAAGGTTCAGAAAGCCAAAACAAAATTAGATACAGCTTTGTTTAATAAATATTTGAAAAATATTCTCTGTATTTCTTACTTGAAGCAAAATAGCATGTTCACTTTTGAGTAGATATTAAAATCGTATATGTAAGCTTTTTACTTCTCATATATATTGTATGCTGGGGTTCTGTGCCAATGATGGGCTCCCTAACAAAGTTGCTATTATCAAATGACTTGAGTATTAGAGTATCTTTTTGAATATATTATCAAAAGAGCTCTAGGCTATACATTTTATATTGTGAGTGATCTTATAACCTATTCATGCAAAACTATAGAATACATAAGGGAAAATAAGTAAAAGAAAAGAACAAAGAGAGATATCTTCCAGGCTTTCATTGAGATTGTAATCTATTATAAGGAAACTAAAATGTACCATGGTATCAATGCTAGGAAGTTCAAAGACTTTTCCTACAAGTTGCTTGTAATAAATGAGAATTACTGGTGGATAACACTTTTATTTAGCTCAGAAGAACAGAACAAAGCACAGATGAGCCTAAAAAAATACAAATTATCCCTGACTTTTATTCTTCAGTGTTAATATGGAGCCCAAGACAAAATGTAAAATAAAAGAAGATATTTTTTTTCTTATATATTATCACATAGGTCTTACAAATTAGGTTTATCCTTTTCCTTGTTTGCTTTCTGTGTGTATCAAGTTTTATTTTTATTATTATAATACTCTTGCCTTTTTCAATACTAATAAACATTATCATATCTTTGTCAAACTCCTCTCTTGGTACTCTGAATTGTATGTCAAAATAATGTCCAAGCTCCTGGAGCTTTTATAGAAACTTCACTCTGTATAGAGTGTTTTTCTTTCAAAATATCAATGCCTTGATTATCAGTAGATTATATTGGTCCTTGTCCAACATGAATATAACGAGTGTTTATGAGTCTTTAACACAAGTCAAGTGCATGGCAAGCATTCAATTAAGTTTATTTTACAGTTGGATGCTCATGGCTTACGCCTATAATCCTAGCTACACTGGAGGCTGAGATATGAGGATCACCATTCAAAGCCAGCCCTGGCAGAAAAGTCTCCATGAGACTCTTATCTCCAACTAACTATTTAAACACTGGAAGTGGAGCTGTGGCTCAAAGTGGCAGAACACTAACATTGAGCAAAAGAGCTCTGGGACCGTGCCCAGGCCCTGAATTCAAGCCCCATGACTGACAAAAAATAAATAAATAAATAAATAAATAAATAAATAAATAAATAAATTTAGCTTATTTTAGACAAAGACATAGCACTACCTGGCTTATAATTCCTTCTTGGTATCTGAAGTAAGTGACATTGTCAGACTGACGTACCATAGAGTTCTAATTCTAGCTTCTAACTTCCACTAATATGACCTTATAACTGATCACAGCCCTAAGTCTTATACAAGAAATCTTGAAAAATAAAAAAGAAATCTTGACCTTAATAATTGTCAAGAGGTCAGACAGTAGGCAAATATTCAACAAAGGTAAAAAGAGATTCACTTTCAGGTAAAAAGTTTTGCAGAAGACTGGGTAAGATTACCTTTACATATTACTAGCAATAACATAATAAAATATTTAAAAACAATCAAAGAGACTTAAACACATTTTGGCAACTATAAGTTAAATATGAGTCTGTATAAATATTTAACAACTTGAAGGCCTAACAAGCATATAAAAATTTCTCAAGTTAACAACTGGTTGAGCAAAAATGTATATGTATATTTTTATTTTCTGTTTTTTTTCTTAAAAAACACGATGGAACTTTTTCCCTCCTAGTCCTGGAGCACTGTCCCTGGCTTCTTTTTGCTCAAGACTAGCACTCTCCCACTTGAGCCACAGTGGAACTTCCAGCTTTTTCTGTTTATGTGGTACTGAGGAATAAAACCCAGGGCTTCATGCATGCGAGGCAAGCACTCTACTACTAAGCCATAGTCCCAGCCTGGAACTGTTTTATACTATTAAAATTTTGGAAAGTATAGAAAATTAATAGTTAATGAGTACTCTACTTACTAGTGAATATCTGGTAAAAATTCAATGTATAATAAAATATGAACAGAACTGATAATTTATAAATATCCATTTTGTATAATAGATTCTTCTTTTCCTTTCATATTGATGCAATAAGGTTTTTTTTTTTTTTTTTTTTTTGGCCAGTCCTGGGCCTTGGACTCAGGGCCCGAGCACCGTCCCTGGCTTCTTCCCGCTCAAGGCTAGCACTCTGCCACTTGAGCCACAGCGCAGCTTCTGGCCGTTTTCTGTATATGTGGTGCTGGGGAATCGAACCTAGGGCCTCGTGTATCCGAGGCAGGCACTCTTGCCACTAGGCTATATCCCCATTCCACAATAAGTATTTTTACATCAGGTTTATATTATTGATAGTCATAAAATGTTAAAACACAAAATATAACATTTTCCAAATATATGTATCTTAAATTTATTATCATAAATTTAAATTAATATATTAAAATACCAAGTTATTTTCATATGTTTTCAGATGCTATTTTTCTTCTATATTATTCAAAATTAAGTTAAAAATCTACATAGAAGGTTTATTGAACAAGTATTAATTTTTAAAATTAATGAAAATTACAAGGTTTTAAATTGTAAAACTCATGAAATTTTTGAAAATGTCATCAAATATACAAAATTATATGAATCTCAAAGTGTTTGGAGTTTAAGTCTTCAACGTACATCCATTTGCAAATGTGAAGAACTGACATCATACTTATGCATGGCATTCTTTGATCTACATATGTACACATTTTAAAGGTATATTGACTTGCTAAATGTACCAAAATTTTAAAGGAATATGACTTCTAAATGTACCAAAATTTTGCGCAGCTGCGTTTGCTATAGTTATGAACATCGTGTAGATTTGTCTCCCTCCCTCCAAATATAAAATTTGGAACATAAATACAACAAGGAGAGGAATGCTTGGCACTGACTGAGAAATACTACTTTGAAAAGCAAGAATATATTGAACTCATGTTATCTTAGGAAAAGGAACAAGTTAACTAATTTGAATTTCCTATTACATAATGCACCCAAATGTTCCTCAATCCCTGAAGCAGTGTTGGTAATACTTAAAAGCATTTCATTATTTGGACACATTTGAGGACAGGACATATGAAGCAGAAAAACATTTCTCCTAAAATATTAATGCATGAGAAAACTGGATTATGACTATGGGTCTGAGTGTCTATTCCTAAGTGATAGAAATCATAGTATAATCTTTAAAAAGTTTAATATGTGTGGTTTTGATATTGGATTACTTAATTCATTGAGCTCAGAGCAGGTTCCTCTTCTTTATCTAACACAGCTTTTAATATTTCACCTAGCACATTAGCAACTAATTTCTAAAGAGAAGAATCCAGTGAAGATCTATTCCTAAAGACAACATATACAGGGAGTCTACAAGAGTATTACTTTGAACAATTGTCTATTAAAATACTGTTCTAGTCTCTACTATCAAACTGATCTCCCCACTCCTCCATACAGGGAGATGGTAAAAGTGACACTATAAGGGTGCTAATTGAAATCATGGTTAATAGAAAGACTTTGCCAAGGGCCAGGAATATGGCCTCGTGGTAGAGTGCTTGCGTTGTATACATGAAGCAGACAACATATACAGGGAGTCTACAAGAGTATTACTTTGAACAATTGTCTATTAAAATACTGTTCTAGTCTCTACTATCAAACTGATCTCCCCACTCCTCCATACAGGGAGATGGTAAAAGTGACACTATAAGGGTGCTAATTGAAATCATGGTTAATAGAAAGACTTTGCCAAGGGCCAGGAATATGGCCTAGTGGTAGAGTGCTTGCGTTGTATACATGAAGCCCTGGGTTCGATTCCTCAGCACCACATATATAGAAAGGGCCAGAAGTAGTGCTCTGCTAACCTTGAGCAAAACAAAACCAGGGACACTGCTCAGGCCTGGAGTCCAAACCCCAGGACTGGCAAAAAAAAGAAAGAAAAGAAAAGAAAGACTTTTCCAGTTATTACCCTTACTTGCATCCTAAAATCCGTTTTTCCCCCCCTTGGAGTTTTGCAAGGTTATAAACTTGTAAATAGGTCAAGAAGCCCATATCCTATCCTTGATATTGCCATTCCTTGATTTTTCTTTTTTTGTACTACTACTAGGCCTTGAAATCAGGGACTTGGCACTGCCTTTTCACTCAATACTGTCACTCTGCTACCTGAGCCACAGTTTCATTTCCAGGTCTTTGCTAGTTACTCGGAGATAAGTGTCAGGCATGCTATACATCACTGGCTATAAAAGAAATGCAAACCAAAACAACATTGAGATTCCACCTCACCCCAGTAAGAATGTCCTATATCAAGAAAACTAACAATAATAAATGTTGGAGGGGTTGTGTCCAAAAGGGAACCCTACTTCATTGTTGGTGGGAACATAAACTGGTTCAGCCACTCTGGCAAGCGGAATGGAGATTCCTCAGAAGGCTAAACACAGAGCTCCCCTATGTCCCAGCAGCCCCACTTTTGGGCATCCACCCAAAATACCACAAATAAGAACACACTAAAGCCACCAGCACACCAATGTTCATCACAGCACAATTTGTCGTAGCTAAAATATGGAACCAACCCAGATGCCCTTCAGTAGATGAATGGATCAGGAAAATGTGGTACATATACACAATGGAATTTTATGCCTCTATCAGAAAGAATGACATTGCCCCATTCGTAAGAAAATGGAAGGACTTGAAAAAAAGTATACTACATGAAGTGAGCCAGACCCAAAGGAACATGGACTCTATGGTCTCCCTCATAGGGAATAATTAGCACAGATTTAGGCTAGTCACGGCAGAGGATCACAAGAGCCTAATAGTTATGCCCTTATGAATGCATAAGATAATGCTAAGTGAAATGAGCTCCACGTATGGAAACAACTGTTATATCACTGTTGTAATTACTTTCTACATGCCATGTGAAACCATAGATTCTATTGTTGATGATCCCCTTTATCTCTTTCCTATGGTTGTACCCATACTATCACTGTATTTTATCTGAGTACATTGGAAACTGTATATACTGGTATTAGAACTAGGAAAGTGAAAGGGAATATAAAATTCAGAGACAAAGGATAAAAAGACAAATGACTACAAAAGCAATACTTGAAAAACCGTTTGGTGTAAACCAACTGAACAACTCATGGGGGGAGAGGGAAACGGGAGGGGGGAGGGGGGAATGAGAGAGGAGGTAACAAACAGTACAAGAAATGTATCCAATGCCTAATGCATGAAACTATAACCTCTCTGTACATCACTTTGACAATAAATACAAAAAAGTAAAAAAAAAATGAAAGAAGGGAAAAAGAAAAAAAGTAAAAAACTTGGATGTCCATTCAATATACAGAATATCAGCTAAGTATCTACATGAAAATGATAAAATGTCACTAGCATGGTAAATTTACAATGTAGTAAAAAGATGGGAAAAACATAATTTCAAATTTAAGAATAAATATATAATAAAAAGAAACGGTAGGGTATAAATTTCAATGAACAGTTCTAAATATTTGGGTTAAACTAAAAGTTCCATTCATATTAAGAATTCTGGGGCTGGGGATATAGCCTAGTGGCAAGAGTGCCTGCCTCGGATACACGAGGCCCTAGGTTCGATTCCCCAGCACCACATATACAGAAAACGGCCAGAAGCTGCGCTGTGGCTCAAGTGGCAGAGTGCTAGCCTTGAGCGGGAAGAAGCCAGGGACAGTGCTCAGGCCCTGAGTCCAAGGCCCAGGACTGGCAAAAAAAAAAAAAAAAAAAAAGAATTCTGAAATCGTTTGACAATTATACTTTACCTTTTATTCCATATTTCTCTATCAGCCATTCAATAAGGCATAGGCTGAAATGACAAATATTTGTGACAGTACTCTTAAGGAAATTAGGAGTTGATAAAGTCAGTATTTGATTTGGAGTAATTATTCTTAGAAAAATCTTAATATGTGCACAGGCAACTTCAGCATTCTGCTTCCATGCAATCAAGTTTCTCATTGTATAAACATTTTCTAAGTATTTTGTCTCAATAAACAGGCTTCAGGATGTCAAAAAATTGCTCTATCTGACCTATCAATTCTATCAAGTGACAGAAAAATATAAGCTCTAGTTTGTTGTTGTTGTTGTTGTTGTTGTTGTTCTAGGAAAGGGGAATTGGGTCTTTAAATCAGGCAGAAAATAATAAACTCTTTTACCTGTGATTCTCATAATACTTTTTACACTTTCTATTAAATAGCAAATGGTTATTTACTAAGGAGATTGAGCCAAATGCTACGTCATTAGACAAATGGATAGACAAAGGACATATATTAGAAATAATCATGCCTCTAATCTAAGTATATATAAAAGTATAAGTATAGCAAAATATTAAATTTTCAGAGAACTTTTTGAAAGAAAATTTAGCAAAAATATTCAGTGTCAGTTTTCTCTTTGCATGCTTTCTTATAAGGCCTAAATTTATATTTGCTTCATGTTCCTTTCAGGAAGATGAATAAGTTATGCAAAGCAGAGCACAGCCACATTTAAATTATATGAAAAAGCTTAGTTTTGAAAATAATTTGGCAATGAGATAAGCAAGAGGGTCCAATTAAACAAACCCTTGGACAAATTACTATTCCTTTTAGCAATTCATAATTTTTTTCATAATCTATAGAAAAACATCCTTGTCCAGCTAGTTGTTTCTCAGTCTACTTTAATTACAACAAAAGCAGAATTTATTAATAACACTCCATAGCTAGCAACTTTAATTCTCCTATCAAACTCAGGCAACAAATTATTGAATTCATAAATGTGCTTTCATTGCATTTTAATGGAAATGAAATTAGATCTGTCTTATCAGATGTAGGACTAGTCAACACACTAAAAGAAGCAAAAGTACTGCCAAATAGTCAATTTACATAAATAAAATTTCCTTCTTTACAAATCAGGAAGTCTTTTCTTGAGAGCTTGAAAAGCAGTATCACTCCCTAAGCGGACTGTGAATTGATGAAGTGGTGGTGAGTCTGATAAGATTTAACCAAAACCTTTCCTCCCTTTTCTCCATACTAGGTTATTTTTAAGTTTTGCCATTCGTGTGATACCTATCTAAATGCTAATACTGCACATCCTTTCCATGTCACTATTACATTCCTAAGGAAATTGTGGATATCCATACACAGCAATTCTGGTCAATCTGGAATAATAGATATTGTGAAATAATAATTGTTAAATAATTCATTTTCAAAATCTACAAACTCATGATTGCAAAGTCTGCTTTGAAAAGATTTTTCACAAAATTTCATTGAAATACACTATATAAAATGACTAGATGATGTAGCAAATTTTATCTCAGAATGTGCACTAAACTGAAATCCTGAACATATGTATTAACTGAAATATGGTTGATTCAAGGAAGAGCTCAAACGGTGTAATTCTGTAGACAGACTAAATCAAAGCTTAACAAAGTAAACACCAGGAAATGGTACTTGGAAGGGGCTTAGTGGGGTCAAGGGGAGGGAGGTAGATGAATGAATAGAAGAAGGTGGTAGAGAATTCAGTCAAGAACTCAATGTATATCTTACAATATTAAGGAAAATGAGGGAAGGGGTTGATAGGGAAAGATGGGTGACAATGTTGAAAGGAGTGACATAATGATCAAGATGCATTATATTCATAAACTGATTTCTTTAATGGCAACTCTTTTGTACAGCTACTTAAAGATAATAAAATATTAAGAAAGAAATTTAAATTATATTCACTAACTGTTACTGTTTCTCATGTTAGAAAAAATTTTTGTGGGTAATAAAAATGAAATAAAATTATTTTATTGATTACCTAAAATGTGATAATTTATTATTCATTGTAATTTATCTAGTAAGAGAACATCCCAGTGTACTGTTGTCCCTTAACTACCTGTACACAATTGCCCATTTTTATCTTCTGCTTTTCTAAGCAAATTTTACTCATTTCTACTTTCTCTACATGTTCACAAAAGCAGTTGATACTCAGCCTTACGCAAAAAAAATACAAATCTGAAAAAAAAAAACTTTATCAATTTATCTTAAGATCATTTTAACAACAGAAAGATTTGCCTTTTCTGTCAGATTCCTGTGGTCATTTCCTCTCATCTACCTTTCCTGCATTCACTACTAATTTCTTTCTAAAAAGGAGTTCCTTCCTATTTAATTCAGAGATATTTGCAGATATTTAGGATTAGAGCATTTTCCTATGGCAATAATGTTCCTACAGAATAAAGTTTCTTTTACAACTAGAAGTACTTCTATTTGAAAAATCCCATAAAATATGAAACTTAGTAGTTCGAATAAGTTATGTTTCTCAAACTATTTCCTCAGCCTATACGATCCCTAATTTCTTTCTGCTTTCCCTCCTTCATCTACTTTACCTTCCATTGTACCATATCATGAACTTAAATTTTAATGTATTTTTATAGCTATAAAACTGTAACACACTGGTTCCCTGAACTAATCCTATAGCTGTTTGTAATATTTTCCACTTGATATATTGCTTCACACATTTTAGACATTATGTGATGAGATATGTGCCTTAAAGTAGGTTTTATTGAGCATACTTTCTCTGCAAAGCAGTCACTAATATTCACTGTCTACTACTTGCTAAAATATTTAACCTGAAATTTACATTTTCCAACAGTGGAGCCTAAGTCCTAAAATGTTGCAATTCTGGAAACATTCAGGGACTCTAAACATCCCTCAGATATTGTCAAAAAACAAATCAATCACAATTACATCAGCTTAACTCTACAAACAAAAAAAATATTAAGTTACGCCCTGCCATGTAGTTGAGTTACAGATGATAGTTTTGGCTCACTGCACTACCATAATAACGTTTTAGGTGGAATTACAGAAAGGAGCTAATAGTTAAATATCAAGTTAAATGTTTTTCAATATTGTTTTGCCCTCTTCCCTCTTAATTCAAGTTTATATTTGAAGTGGTAGGAAAGAAAGTTGGAATTCTGAAATTCACATGTTAAACTCCACATAATATAGATGATGTCAGCATTTAAAAATTCTTTCTGTAAATAGGAAAAATAAGAATTATAAAGAAGTTCATGCTATATTGTATAGCATGATGACTGGATTCATGACATCTCATTGTATTCTTGAAAAATTTCATGAAAACAACAGGCATTTTTATCACAAAATTTAACTATGTGAGGTAACACATTACTCGGAATATTTTACCTGATCTAAAATGTGTGTGACATGTTAGATAGATGATAGATTTCAAAACATCATGTTGAAGTGTTCTTAATATTCAGTCCAAAGTGTAATTTCTACCAAAAAAACCCTAGTATTATAAAATAACTAAAGCATAAACTGAAAATAGGAAATCTAAAACTGTCCAAAATTGAGAATTAAAAAATATTCACATGATATATATATATATATATATATGGATTAAAGTGTTATATATTTTTATATTGTACTGAGGATGATATTATCATCAGATTATTATGATAGTGAAAATGTCACAAGTTACTTGTCTAAAGATAGCTGTCATAAAGACTTCACAATATACATGTAGGTATATTCTGCATTTTATAAGAAAAATCTAGACAGGTTAAAAAGTCCTCATATTAATAAGAACAACTGGAATTTGTGGTAGCAAATTTTTGAGCAAAGCTTTTGTGAATTCCATGCTGAAAAGTTTGATAACTTATATGATAACTTATATGGATGTATACCCTGAGAGATCAAACTATCAAAACCCACAGAAGAAGAAATAGGCATTTTAAATAAAATAACCTTTTCAAAAGAAGGTACAAGGCCCAGATGGTTTTATTGGTGACTTCTACATAATAGTTAGGAAATAATAGCCATTAACTACAAACCTTCCACAAAATGAAAGCAGATGGAGTATTTTAGAATCTGTTCTATAAGACCACATTACTCTAGTTGCAAAAGAAAACTATAGTTATCTCAAATAGGAAAATTGCCAATAACATTTTACTTGAACATAAATGCAAAAAATCTCAATTACATATTAGCAAATTAAGCCTAACAATATGGAATATGAATTCTATACCACAGACTGGTGAGATTTATTCCTAGAATACAAAGCTGGCAGAATATTAGAAAATTGATGAGTTTAAGTTGTACAGGAGCAGAAGATGAAAAGAATAATTTAAAATGACTGTGCCATGACAGAGGAGTAAGAACTTGAGTAATCTTCCCAGGAAACAACAATTTGAACAGTTACTCAAGCATGAAATTGTCTTCACAAAATCTAAGGAAATATGTGGAGAGATCAAATTATCTGTTTTTCATAACAATAACAAAATATGCATTGAAAAAGTCAGAGCTGGAACAATTTCTGTGCCTCACTCCTCTCCCAAATTTAAGCTATACAGAGAGAGACACTTCAGTAGGGAGAAGGAATTAAGTTTAAACTCTGGACCTCAGAGAATTTAAAATACACAGCTTCCAGTGAGCTTAGTGTACTACCAGCCTTAGTGATTAAGAAATTGACTCCACCACACATTCCCCAAACTTGGGCAGTCCATGATAATAAAGTCATTCATTATGGGTAAGACAGAAAAGGGAATGCAAATCTTAACCTTAATTCTAAAGATGGATCCCACTATAGTGAAAGTCAATACAATGCAAAACTTGGTGGACACTATCCTCCAATCAGTGGCTAAGGATGGAGTTTCTGTCATCTCTTTAGTGCCAGGGAGAACCATGTGGCCCTTGTGGAGTGGATTTGTATCTCATCCTGCATTATACCTGGCTACTCATAGTGAAATGCCAGTAGCCAGTAGCCCACACAAATTTGGGCCTTGGTCTTCCCATGTATCACACTAAACTTTGGTTTGTGGGCTTCAGGAGAGTCCTAGTATTGTGTAAATCATATGGTCATGGGCCAGTACCCTCCCTTCCTACCCTTTTTCCAGCCCCAAGCATTATAGACTGAAGAGAGTCATTATCTACATAGGCAAAGTTGTGTTATTTAGGTCTAACTCTCTGCTATAGAGCATGAATCTCGACTCTGAACATTTCATATGGACACTTGATGGTAAGTAGAAAACAGCTCCCTGATCAGAGGCTGGCAACTTCAAATGAGCTATCTGGGAACCACATGCCATTTTCAAGCATTCCAAAGGTTTATCTCCCAACACCTCCCCCCCCCAGCCAATTATACACACACAATCACACACACATACATATACATACATTAGCTAGGAATCTGCAACAAATATGAACTTATGGCACTCTAATTAAAAAGTGACAATATATCAACAGAAATGTTGCAAACATAGATTTAGTGGACCATCTAGTGCAGAAATAGAGGCAGTGAACATAGTTTAAGAAGAAATGAAAACATCTTACATAGAATTTCTGGATGAATGGTCACACACTGATTACAAAGACTGGAATAAATGCTGGATTTCAACATGTAGACTTAGTCATATGAAGAACAATGGGGGAACCATGGCCTCATGTGAAGGTAAATGAAATTTCAGAAACAGATCACCTAGTACTCATTATGGATGGACCCTCAGAGAATATTTAAAACCCTGCTTTAGGGAAATTCAACAGTCCTAAAGACAACAAAAAGAAACAATTGAATTAACAAAGAATCTTAACAAAGGGATGTAGCAACTAACAAATATAATACTGAAATAATTATATAAATAATAAAGTAAGTGTAATTTTTAAGCATGATACAAAGTATCATTAGCAGGAATTATATATCAAAGAGAAGTTTTAATTATTAACAAAAAGAAGTTATTCAAAAATACACAGGGGAGAAAGGAATTAGAAAATTAAAAATAAAGAAGTCGTACATTCAAATTTAGGCAGCATTAAAAGAACAAATATTTGGGTCACTGATGTTAAAGAGGGACAGAGAATGTCAAGAAAATAGAATCCTTATTCAAAGCATGCTAGAAAATGTCCTAGCCTAGAAAGGCTACTCAAAGGCCAGAAATCACCCTATCCAATTAATTCAAGCAATAGACATAACAGAAACTCAAATTTAAAAGATAAAATGTGGTACATATACACAGTGGAATTTTATCTGTCCATTAGAAAAAATGATATTATGTCATTTGTAGGAAAATAGATTGACCCAGAGCAAATCATATCAAGTGAAGTAAGCCAGGCTCAGAGAGACAAAGATGCATGTTTTCATGTTTTCTCTTATATATGGAAGCTAGATTAAAATACAACTAGGCATGGCAGCATAGGAATTATACATAGGGGAGTAATACAAAGATTTAACTCCTTTGAATAACTGAAGTACTATTCATCAAAATGAACACCAGGAAATGGATACATGTTTGTTGGGTAGGAGCACAGGAATTTAGGGAGGAAGGTGAGAAAATAGTCATCATATTCAATATATTCAGCATGTAAAAAGTGAACTATGTAACTTGTGGGTAGCAAAGATAAGGGGAAAAATGGAAGAAAACAAAGGAAGGGATGACATTGTCCAAGAAGCACTGCATTCAACCTGACTTATGTAGTTGTAACCCCTTTGTGCAGCTGCTTAATTATAAAAAATTTTCAAAACCATAAATATTTTTCATGACTGCAAGAGAAAAGTACAAAATAAATAATGATGTCTTAATGCTGTCTAACAAATTTTAGAAGCTAGAGGAAAGCAGCATGGAATTTTCCTAATGCAAAGGAGAAAAAATAAAAGCGATGTTAACTAACAATACTGAACTCAGAAAAAAACTATGCCTCAGAAATGAAGAAGACAGAAAGACACAGAAAAATAATTTAAAAAGTGAAAACCTCTTATAAAAGGAATGCTGGAGAGTTTTTTGAAGCTGAAATTAAGAAATAGAAAGAAGCACAAAAGAAAATACTAGGGCTAGGAATGTGGCTTAGTGGTAGAGTGCTTGCCTACTGTGAACAAAGCCCTGGGTTCAATTCCTCAGCTCCACATAAACAGAGAAAGCTAGAAGTGGTACTGTGATTGCTAGCCTGGAGCAAAAAGAAGCGAGGGGCAATGCTCAGGCCCTGAGTCCAGGCCCCCCAAAATAAAATTAAAATTAAAAAAGAGAAAACACTAGGGGTATACAATTTACTATTAAGCTGACTGATTAAAAAATAAATCACTTGCTAGATGAACTAAGAGTAATTACAGCCACGTTTATATCAGGTAGAGTAGACTTTACATTTTAAAATAAAAAGAGCCAGGCCATCATGGCTCATGCCTGTAATCCTAGCTATTGGGGAAGCTGAAATCTGAAAATGGAGGACCAAAGCCAGCCTGGGCAAGAAAGTCTGTAAGATTGTCATTTCCAATTAAACCACCAGAAGAACTGGAAGTGGCACTATGGCTCAAAGTGATAGCACACTAAGGCTGGGAACATGGCCTAGTGGCAAGAGTACTTGACTCGTATTCATGAAGCCCTGGGTTCGATTCCTCAGCACCACATATATAGAAAACGGCCAGAAGTGGCGCTGTGGCTCAAGTGGCAGAGTGCTAGCCTTGAGCAAAAAGAAGCCAGGGACAGTGCTCAGGCCCTGAGTCCAAGGCCCAGGATTGGCAAAAAAAAAAAAAAAGAAAAAAAAAAAGAAAAAAAAAAAGTGATAGCACACTAGCCTTGAGCAAAAGAGCTCAGGGATATTACCCCTACCCTGAATTCAAGCCTGATGAAGAAAAACATAAAAAAGATGAAAAGGATCAAGGAGTCATTAGATAACGATAAAAGAGTTAATTCAGCAAAAGAGAATAGTAAAGATAAATAAATATCAATCAAATACTAGAGGAGATAGTTTGATAATATTAATACACCTAAAGGGAGAGATAGATTCCAATATGATACTTAAATATTTTTAGTAACTTGATTGTCTTATAAAAGTCCTAGGAGATTGAAAGGAACAAATATATATATATGTATATATATATATATTAAAGGCATATTTAGAGATGATATGTTTTAGGTATATATATATTATATATATATTAAAGGCATATTTAGAGATGATATGTTTTAGGTAATGGAGGGGAAACAATCCTCCATTAGTATACGTGGAAATACTCAAAAGGCTGGGTTTCTGGGTAAAACAAAAGTAGATAACAGAGAAAGCCAGACAATGCATGAAAACTCTTCTCTTTCTGAACAAGTATGTCTCCTGCAACAACCATCACTCACAGACATCAGAATCCAGCTTTAGCTTCACCAGCCTTCCAATACAGGTTTAAACAAATGTTTATTCCAGGAAGTTTCCAGAATTTTGGCCTTGTAATAGAGCTGAATCACTAGACAAAGCAGAAATGGGAGGAGGTAAGTTTAAGGTAACATGATAGACAGAGAAAGTCTCAAGGTCCAGGTAGAATGAGGAAAGGAGTCAAGTCCAGGAAATCAGCCAGCTGCAACACAGATATAAGAGTTGAGGTCTCAAGCATTCCCACCTAAACAAAATTTAAACTACAGCGTGAGAAAGAGGATTCACAAAACAAGATTTGCAAAACAGAAAATATCAAAAGTAGCCTAACTAGAGACAGAGCCCCATTCTAAAATCTGTCAGCATATTACTGAGCCCTTCTGACTGTCTAACTGCCCAATGTGTCTCTCTTCTACTAGCCTCCTAATAATCCTTTGTTTTTCCTATTGCCTGTCTGGGTAAATTCTTTCATAAACCTGAATCCTTGACTCCAGATATCCACATGATTCATGCTCTGTGACTCTCAGGGTACTGATGGTTATTGTTGGAATGTCAACCTCCAGTCATATAATTCAATGTAATATAATCCTCCCCTTTAATTTTCATTTACATATATATATATGTATATGTGTTTGGTCCCTCTAGAATATCTTGAATAATACAAGGAATTTCTACAGTAGTTCACCTAGACAGAAAATGAATAATAAATTAGGAAAGTCACATTTTACTTCACATAAAATGGACTACATAGATATCTACAAAACCCTGCATACAAAACAATGAAAATATATTCTTATCTATAGAGCATAGGATATTCTCCAGAATATATCACATCTGACAGCACAAAGCCAGTGCCAATTTTTAAAAAACTGAAGTAGAATTGAGTAATCTTTTCAGACCACAATGCAATAAAATGAGGAAAAAATAACAATAAAACATTGGAATCTCCGTAAATACATAGACAGTTAACAACATACTGCCTGTTTTCTTTCTCCAATTAAAAAATTAAGTATTTGTACAACATAGTTGTCATTTAACAAACTAGTTTATGCACACAATGTATCTTGATAAATGCCACTCCTTTCAGTATTCTCACCAACCCCTCTACTAATTACCCCTTCTGTCACTCGTCTCAATTTTATAGATTATAAATTGAATTATTGACTACATTCTATACCTTTCCACTTTACCCAACCCATGCTTGCTGGTGTTTAATTTGCTGAACTTTGATTTTGCCTTTCGGAATTACACCATTTGAGTTCTTCCTTGAATCTACCTTATTTCAGTTAATACACACACATACATACACACACACGCATAACTATTATATATATATACATTTGCAAACCACCAAAATAAATGAAAGTAGAAATACAAAAGTCCATAATCTATGGTATATAGAAAAGGAACTGTTAAGAGAAAGGCTTAGAGCATTAAATACATAAATAAGAGAAGAATCTCAAATAAAAGACTAATAATGAACTTTGGGAGCTTTAAAAGTAGGAACACAGCCGAGAGGAAGATAATGGCATTGTCACAGATAAATTCCATAGGTATCTCTGACCAAACAGAGATTTAGGGTCCCAGCACAGACTTTTTTTTCATCATCATAGTTTTTATTGAAAACTCAAGCTATCCTGCTGCTCCTGAAAAAAAAAAAAATCAGATGTCACATGTCAGGGCCCAAATTTCCACTTGGCAACTGTCTTAGTAGAAGTAATAGGCTGTCTTTAGGGAACGAGCTGTCCCCACTCCCTTGTGTCTACCGTTGTGAAGTCCTTTAGGACTTGTTGCTAATGTTCCCCCAAAACCCTTTCCTGATTGTCTAGGTCAGGTGGATATACATATATATCGTATATATATATGTATATATGAATATGTATATATGTACATACATATATGCATATATGTGTATATGTATATATATTTATTAATATATAAATGTATACTATGTATTTATAATTATATATAAATATGTAATATATTATAATTTATATATAATTACACTTCATAAATAACTTCAATTGTTGGTTGAGTCCCCTTCACTGTAATCTAATTTCTCTAAGAGTAAATGCTTAGTTGGGTTCTGGTGACTCAGGCCTGTAATCTTAGCTGTTCTGGAGGCTGAAATGTGAGCCCACACGAGCAAGGAACTCCTGTCAGACTAGAGTAGAGCCGTGGCTCAAGTGGTAGAGCGCTGGTCTTGAATGGAAAATGGTAAGGCCCTGAGGTCTCAAGTTCAAGCCATAGTACCAGCGTACAGGAAAAAGAGTGAGAACACTCTGTCTCCTGGAACCCCCACCCACCCACACACCACACCCTAATACTGCCTTCTGTTCATAACAATAAAGAATGTAAGAGACCAACAGGACTTTGGAGTTGAATGCCTTAATTTGCAAAGGGAGAAACTGAGGCTCAGAGAATAGAAGCAGCCTTCCTGAAGTCACACAGCTATCAGTAAGGTTAGAGTATATACTGCCAGAGCAGAGTGCCTGGCCTTTATCTTGGGTTGTGAAAGAGCCAGTACTCTATGTGGTTAAAGGCCAAAGTCCATCCCCAGCACAGACTTTACCTCCAGAGATCCACACCAATTAAACTTTAAACAGAGACTTATCCCAATAAGGAAGAAATCTCAGGGTGGAAACGCTAAAGCAGAAAACAAAACAGTGAGACAGAATACCCCCGCTGAGTAGTTGCAGCCATGGCCCCGAGCCACCCAATGCACGGTGGGGCTTGGGGGAGTGGGATGCAGAAGAACTCACCAAAACATCACCAATCAAACTTTAATCAGAAGACCATTCTAATATAGAAGTAATTACACAGCACTGCAGGATCCATGGGAACGCAGGGATCAGCATTGAGACCAGCTTCTGGTAGCCCACATGAAATAGGAGAGACACACCACAAGGGCCACACAACAATGGGGGGAGTAACCAGGAAGGGGAGTTGGAGAGCACCATATCCAGACACAGAGACTTCTCATCAGGACTCCACTGGCCAGCTCAACACCAGCTTGAGGCTATGAGAGTATCCCCATCAGGGCCCCCTCCCTTGGGGGACCGCTCACAGTGGTGATGCAAAGCACCCTGATGCAATCCCTTGCCTAAGAGGGAGGGAACATATTTGAAGAGGGCAAAGATCCAAACCCTTTTTCTACATCCTCTTCCTGTACCCTCTGCTGTTACTCGGGAAAGGCTCCTGTGGCATAGCTCTGCAAAATACAGCACCTGACTCTTCCCAAAATTTGTGCCAGTGGTCAGCAAGCCCTGGGAGAGGAAGGCAGGCTGGGAGACACCTGGAAAAACACCAGGACCCACCATTGTGAGCAAACAACATTTTCCAACTTTTCCCCAAATAACCACCAGCAAAAATCAATCCCCAAGGAGAGGCAGGCAGCCAGTGAGGCTCCTGGGAAAGCAACACCAGGACCAATTCCCAAGCCAGCAAGCCACAATTCCTAATTCTCCACAAAACTCCTGCCCATGGATAAAGGCCTCTTGGAGATTCGGCAACCACGGAGATGCCTGGGAAATCAAAACAAGGGCACACCCCTACACAAGAAAGAAGGCTGAAAACCATTACATCCCCCAATACAGCATCTCTGATAGTAACAGCTGCAAACAGTTCTAGTAGCAACTACAGTGAAATTACAACTCAGAACTGTGTGGATCTTCCTCTGAAAGGGCCCTAACTCGAGCTATTGCCATGGAAACTGCAGTATGGAACCACCCTGATCTCTGACACATTGAGCTGAGCAGACAGTCCCCCTGCCGTAGATTTTTATTTTTACAGACACACACACACACACACACACACACACACACACACGTTTGTTTGTTGTTCTCTCTCTTTTCCTTAGTTTTTAGAGAACATAAATTCCCAATTTGAATATTCTGGGTCTACTGATAGGATGATTTGAAATTTGTACTCACACAATTTATATATATTTAATATTCCACCATTTTATATTGTTTTCTCTGTTCAAAAGTAGAGTTGGAACTTGACAAGAGACTGTAATTACCTTAGGCCTTTTTGAGAAGGCAGCATTAGAATTAAGAGAGTTTACCCAAATTCTTCATTATTTGACTCCTTCCACAATATAGAATACAAGGCTTCTCTTTGTTTCTTTTTTCTTTTCTTTCCCCTTTCTCTTCTTTTCCTCCTTTTATCTTCCTTTCTGTCCCTCATTTATACCCTCTACCACATTCATTCCTTGTCTTCTCTCTCTTTTCTCCTCTAACTCCCCTAAAACTAGTACCTCTCCCACTCAAACACACCCCAGAAAACTACCACCTTCCATTCTAATCTTACCCCATAAGTTCAGTGCTTCAACTGATAGTCATATTTTATCACTACAATTCCACACTACAACGGAACCCTACATACCCACTCAATAATCCTTACAAGACCTAAACCCAGATAAGCAAATCTCAACAACCAAACCAGTCAACCAGTCAACCAAAAATCAAGAAACCACTTATTCAGAAGTTCACAGATGCCCAGAACATAAAACCCAGAGGGTCTTCAAATGGGCAGAACACAACAAAGAAAGAATAGAAATATGCAACAAGGAAATACAAAGATCACAGAAAAACTCCAGAAATCAGACCAGAAAAACGAGACCTAGAAGATAGTTTACAAGATGCACTAAAAACATTGCTGATGAATTTAATTAATGCAAAATTTGAAATTATACACAAGTTAATTTGTGAGCAGAATGAGGCTAGGCTATAAACAATGGAAGAAATCATGGAGATCATGAAAAAAGCCAAATGAAGTCCAAGAGTTGACAAAGGAATTCAAGTAAAATCAGCCACTTAGTTAAAAATGTTTAAGAAAAATACAACAAACAAATCAGTGATGTAAAGAGGTCTTTATAAATCACAAAACAAGACTTCAAAATAGAGGTAGAGGATCTCAGAAATGGCCAAACAGAAAACAGAATTAAGCAATAAAGTAGAAAGTCTCTGTGGCAGAATAGACAAAACAGAAGGCAGAGTCTCAGATCTGGAAGACAAAGCAGAGCAAATTGAAAGACAGGAGGTTATTTTCTGGAACAAGTCTGAGAAACAAGAATGAAGCCTTCATGAATTACAAGAGTCAATCTGTAGACTTAATTTAAGGCAAATAGGTATCTAGGAAGGGAAAGAAGGGATAGTCAGGGGGATAGGAAACATTTCCCATAATCTTAGCTGAGAACTTCCAAATATCAAAAAAGTAAGGCATATTCAAGTACAAGAGGCATTCAGGACACCCAACAGGCTAGGTCAGAACAGAAAATGCTACCATCACATTATAACTTGTACAGGATCAATAGAGACCAACCAGAGGATCCTCAAATCAGTCAGAGAGAACAAACTAATCTGATTATGTAAAAAGGAAAACCAGTCACAATAACCAGAGACTTCTCAGCTGAGACCACGAAAGCAAGAAGAATCTGGGACGAAGTTTTCCAAACATTAAAATCAAACTATTACCAACCCAGCATACAATATCAAGCAAAATTCTCATTCATAACTGAAGGACAAATTAAAACATTCCATAACAAAGAACATTTGGAATAATTTATTTCCACCAAACCAGAAGTTCAAAAGACACTTAAAGATGTCCTTCACACAGAAAATCAACAAGAATACTATATTCGCAGAGAAAATTCCCTCACCATAGAACTAAATAAACATAGTAATAATAGAGGACCCACAGCCGCTAGAGAGGGAGATAACATGCCAGGCAACACCAGACACCTCTGAGTTCTAGCCCTCAATATCAATGGACTCTACAAATAAAAGACAGAGATTAACTAGTTGAATGAAAAAGCAGATCCATCAATCTCTTGTCTACAAGACACACACTTACTGATAAAAGCAGATACATTCTCAAAGTAAAAGAGTGGGAAAAAAAATCTTTCAAGAAAATGTCTCTAATACACAGGCCAGAGTAGTGATCCTATTATCAGATAAAATAGCTTTCAAATTAAAATTAGTACAGAAAGACAAACAAGGCATATGCTACAGGAAGATATGGAAGTTCTAAATATCTATGTACTCAGTGATAGAGCACTCAACTTCATCAAACACACATACTACTTCACTAAAAGTACACATAGATTAAAAGCACATTGATTGTTGGTGACTTCAACACATCCTTGTCACCTCTGGATAGATCATCTAGGCAAAAACTCGTAAAAGAAACCTCAGACATAAATAACTATATTGATCAACTAGATTTAACAGACATCTAAAGACTCTCACCCAAAAGAATCAGAATATACACTTTTCTCACCAGCCTATGGCACATTCTCCAAAATAGACTATACAGTAGGTCACAAGCAAACTTGTGCAAATTTTTAAAAATTGATATTATCCCCTGAATCCTACCAGAACACACTGGAATAAAATTAGACTGCAAAAGCCATCACAGAAAAAATCTCTAACTCATGGAGCTTGAACAACACCGTGTTGAGTGATCAGTGGGTCTTGAGGAGATCTTGAGGGAAATTCAAACATTTATGGAATTTAATAAAAAAGAACACACAAAATATCAGGTCCTCTGGGACACAGCATAGGCAATACTCTGGGTAAAATTTATACCTCTGAGAACTGACATCAAAAGCTGCAGAAAACTCAAATCTATACTTTATTAACATAAAGTACCTGGAAAAGCAGGAACATACCAAATCTCAAATAAATAGGCAGGAACAAGTAATTACAATTAAATGAGAAATAAATTAGAGAATAGAAAAACCATAGAAGGAATTAACCAAACAAAAAAACTGGTTCTTTGAAAAAATTAGCAAAATTGACAGACCCTTAGCAAACTTGATTAAAAAACAAGATAACATACCCAAATTAGACATCAACATTGAAACATCATAACAAGAAATATACAAAATTCAGAATATCATTAGGGAATACTTTGCAAGTGTTTATGTCAACAAGTTTGAGAATCTGGGAGAAATGGAAGCATTCTTGTAGGACACTGATATCCCCAAACCACACTAAGAAGATTTAGCTCCACTAAATAGACCCATTACAAGTGGTAAAAAGGACCACCCATTAAAAAAAAAAAAAAGCCCAGAACCAGATGGCTTCACAGCTGAATTCTATAAGGTCTTCAAAGCAAAACTCACTCTAATGCTCCTAAAAATTTTCAATGAAATAGAAAAGGAAAGAGCACTACCAAAACTCATTCTATGAAGCCAGAATAAGGCTCATCCCAAACCCAGATAGGGAACCATCAAAGGAAGAGGACTTACAGATCCATCTCTTTTATGAATATTGAGGTAAAACTCCTCAACAATATTCTGGCCAACCCAATTCAACACCTAACCAAAAAATATATACATTACTATCAAACAGGATTCATTCCAGAATTGCAAAGCTGGTTAAATATACGCATGTCATTTAATGTAATTCAACACATCAACAGAAGCAAGGACAAGAACCAAATGTTTTTCTCAATAGATACAGAAAAAGTATTTGACAAGTTCCAATTTCCTTTATGATAAAATCTCTGGAGATGCTAGAAGTCCATCAACCCTTTCTCGATATAATAAAGGTTGTATATGATAAACCTATAGCCAGCATTATACTTAATCATGAAAAGTTAGAACAATTCATTCTAAAACCAGGAAAAATACAAGGATGTCTACTTTCTCTACTCTTCTTCAACATAGTGCTGGAATTCCTAACAAGAGCAATAAGGCATGAGAAACACAAAAAAGGGATCCAAACAGGGAAAAGAAGAAGTAAAGCTATATATCCCTTTGCCAATGCCATGATCCTGTATATAAAGAACCCTATAGATTCCTCATTCAGGCTACTTGAGTTGATTTGAAACTTTGGCAAGGTAATGGGTTATAAAATCAACCCACAAAAATTAGTGCCTTCTCGTATGGCAACAATGAGAAGAGTGATGATAAAATTAGGAAAGCAACTGCATTTGTAATACTCTGAAAAATATTTAGGAATTAACTTAACCAAGGATATAAAGGATTTCTACTGTGAAAACTTTAAAATTCTGAAATAAGAAGTTGAAGCAGTTATAAGGAAATGGCATAACATCCCATGCTCCTGGTTGGGAAGAATTAACATATTAAAAATAGTAATTCTTCCCTAAGCAATACAGAAAATCAAAGCAATACCATAAAAATCTCAACAACTTCCTTCAAAGAAATAGAGAAATCAATCCATAAATTCATATGGAATAAAAAAAGACCTAGAACAGAAAAAACAGCAATAGAGGAATATCGATACTAAACTTCAAGCTTTATTACAAATCCATGGTAATAAAAACAGCTTGGGACTTTCACAAGAATAGGCCTGAGGACCAATTGATCAGGACAGAAGACCCAGAAATAAGCCTACAAACATATAAACACCTAATATTTAACAAGAAAGCCAAAAATACAGGTTGGGAGAAAGACAGCCTCTTCAATAAATGGTCATGGTAAAATTGTTGATCTACATGCAGAAAACTTAAGCTAGATACCAAGAAATCACCTTGTACCAGAATCAGCTCTAAATGCATCAAAGGCTTCAATGCAAGGACTAATACTTTGAAATATCACAGGAAGAGATAGGGGAAACCTTAAGCCTTTTAGGCACAGGACAAAACAAGATCCAGAAATCACAACAAATCAAACAAAGTCTGGATGTATAGGTTTATATCAAACAAGAGTTTCTGCCTAGCAAAGGACATAGCTAGAAAAATTAATAGCACAAAAATGGGAGAAAATCTTCACTAGCTATACATGAGACAAGGGCCTCATTTCCAAAACATACTTAGAGCTCAAAAAATTAATGCCCCCAAAAATAGCCCCTCAAAAAACATAATAACACCATCAATAAATCAGCTAAATCTCTGAAGAAAGACTTCTTAGAGGAAGAAAAAAGAATGGCTAATGGGCACATGAAGAAATGTTCATGATCTCTGGCTGTAAAAGAAATGCAAATCAAAACAACATTGAGATTCTACCTCAGGATAGTTAGAATGGCCATTAGCAGGAAAACTAATAGTAACTAATGCTGGTGGGGTTGTGACCAAAAGGGAAATCTACTACACTGTTGGTGCGAATGTAAACTTAATCAACTACTCTGGAGAGCAGTATGAAGGTCCCTTAGAAGACTAAACTTAGAGCTTCACTATGACCGCAATTCTACTTCCGGGCATTTATTCAACGAACCACAAACCGGGCAAAACCAGCACAACCACGTTTATTGCAGTATTGTTTACCATAGCCATGATATGGAATCAACCAAGATGTCTCTTAGTGAACAAATTAATCACGAAAATTTACTACATATACAATGGAATTATACTTCTTCATCCATTAGAAAGAATGATTTGTTAGGAAATGGAAAGACTTGGAAAATATATTAAATGAAGTATGCCAGAACCAAAGAAACAGGCTGCATGGTTTCCTTCAGTTGTGGTAAATAATAAGTGCCCATAAATCTACAACTAAACACACTGAAAGACCAAAACAAATAAATATAACTGGGACATGATAAATTTTATAAGGCCCTAATCATTAACATACAGAGGCCAAAGGAGGCTAAGCATATAAGTAATGGGCAAAGGCTCAATAACTACAGACAGATGATCATAATAAATAGTATTCTATGAAATGAACTGGAAAAAAAAGGAAGCAAGGGACACTCTTTAATTGCCATTGTTTCCTGTTTTCTTTTTATTTTTTGTATTGTTTGTCACTTTGTATTTGGGGGGGGGGTAAAGGAAGGCACATAACTGACCTAGGGAAGGGAAAGAAAAACAGGGTGTAAGATATCACAAGAAATGTACACACTGCCCTACCATGCAACTGTACCCCTTGTGCACAACACCTTGTCAAAAATTTTTGTTTAATTAATAAATAAATTTTAAAAAGGCAGAATGAAGATGAACAAATACAACATTGATAGTCACAGGACACAATGTAGAAAATAAACTGGATATCTTATGAGTGGAGGGAAAGATGGAAAGAGAATGATGGAAAGGGGAAAATGATTCAAAAAAGAATTGCATTGATTGTGCCTGATTCATGTAACTATAATCCCTAGGCATATCAACTACACACAGTTAAAAAAAAACTAAAAATATCTAAAAATTTGAAAAAGAACAAAGCAGAAATAAAGATAATTAATATTAAAGAAATAAAAAAGAAAAATTAATAGTTGCTTTTTATAAAAGCACAAATAAATTTGACAAGTTCTTAGCTGTACTAACCAAGAATTAAGATAGAAAAACCAAATGATTGAAATCATAAAGAAAAGCAGGAACAGCACAGCTAATATCATAGAAACACAACAAGTCATTACATAGTTTTATTTAAAATTGTAGTCAAATAAATTTTATCACTTAATGGTCAAATTCTTGAAGACATATACTAAGACTGATATATCAAGAAACAGAGGCTGGGAATATGGCCTAGTGGTAGAGTGCTCTCCTCGTATACATGAATCCCTGGGTTTGATTCCTCAGCACCACATATATAGAAAAAGGCAGAAGTGGTGCTGTGGTTCAAGTGGTAGAGTGCTATAATTGAGCAAAAACAAGCCAGGGACAGTACTCAGGCCCTGAGTTCAAGCCCCAAGCAAAAAAAAAAGAAAGAAAGAAAAGAAATAGATAACCTAAGCTGGACTAAATAATACATACTTTTAAACCGAGGTACTTTGAAGGCTGAGACAGGAGGATTATCTGTTTGAAGTCAAACACAACAAAGTCAGAAAGACCCTATCTCACAAAAAAACCAAAAGGACTATGGTATAGATCAAGTGGTAAAGCTTTAAAATGGCTTTAATACTTAGTTCCACAAAAAAAACTTGGAAAATCTGAATAGATCAATAATAAAGTAATGAGATTGAATTAGTAATACATTGTTTTCCCCTGATGGAATGCACAAGACCAGATGGCATCATTGTTGATTTCTACAAACTATAATGAACAGATAATACAAATTCTCATTAAGCTTTTCTAAAAAAAATAGAATAGGGAAAAAAATTTCCAAACATGTTCTTTGTGGCCAGCATTGCAGTGATTCCCAAATATGAAGACACAATGGGAAAAAAATCAAGCCAATATCATTTAATTAATGTAAATTAAAAATCCTCAAAAAATATGAACAAACTAAGTCAATAACACATTACAATATTATTTAACATGATCAAATAGGATTTATTCAAGTATGGTTCAACATATGCAAACTAATAATTATAATAGACCACATAAAGTGAATGAAAGGGGAAAACAACATGATCATCTCAAAAATGATTTTATCAAAATCATTTGATAAAATTTAACATCGTTCCATTATGAAAACTCTGAACTTATTAGGTATAAAATTAAGACACTTCAACAGAAAATCCATCTATAATAAGTCAATAACAAAAGTTATAGAGGAGGAATGCAAAATGGAAGTCTTCTAACATTTCAAAAAAGGCACTTTTATTCAACATAGATCTGGAGCAATCAGGCAAGAGAAGGAAATAAATAATATCCAAATTAGAAGAAAGAAGTCAAAATGTCATTGTTTACATAGGCAAATGTTATTTATAGAAGTTCCAAAAATACTACTTGAATTAATTGGCTAATACTGAAAATGTGTAAGACTTGAAATCAATATACAGTAATCAGTAGTGTTCCCCTGTGCTAGTAGTGAACTGCAGCTACATAAAATAGAAACACAAATGTGTGAAGTAAGTACAAAAATGAAATGCCTAAGAAAAAAATTTCCAAAGAGGTGAGCTATATAATGAAAATTACAAAATATTCACAAATCAAGGGTTGGAAAAATAGAAATATATTGCTATATTTGGGATGTTATTTGTCCTCCCTAATGTCATATACTAGAAGCTTGGTCCCCAACCTACGGCATTATTCAGAGGTAATGGATCTGTTAAGAAGTGAGATATAGTTAGATAAATGTTTAACGATAAAGTAAGACATTGAGGTAGGAATAAAGAACCTGGCCTATCCACCTGTCTCTTAATTTTTGCTTCCTCACTACTGTGAGATCCACAGATACACTCAACTATATCTCCTTACCTTGCACCAAGATGATTAAAATGATTCTACTTAAATATATACAATATATATAATTCATTTTAAAAATAATTACTTATTTATTGTCAAAGTGATGTACAGAGGGGTTACAGTTCCATACGTAAGGCAGTGGGTACATTTCTTGTACAATTTGTTACCTCCTCCCTCATTTCCCCCTTTCCCTCTCTCCCCATGAGTTGTTCAGTTGGTTTTACACCAAATGGTTTTGCAAATATTGCTTTTGGAGTCGTTTGTCTTTTTATCCTTTGTCTCTCGATTTTGATATTCCCTTTCACTTCCCTAGTTCTAATACCAGTATATACAGTAACCAGGGTACTCAGATGAGATACAGTGATTGCGGGGACATCCACAGGAAGGGTATACAAGAGGATCATCAACAAAGAAAGGTACGGTTTCACATGACATGTTGAAAGTAATTACAGCAGTGATGTAACACTCGTTTCCATAATATGGAGTTCATTTCACTTAGCATCATCTTATGTGTTCATAAGGGTATAGTTATTGGGCTCTTGTCAATCCTTGTGACAATATCAATGATAATTTTCAAAGCACTATAATAATTATATAACTTATGTGGAACCACAAACTCTAAATAGCCAGAGCCATTTTGTGCAATAATAAGTAGACATTACCTGACTTTAAGATATTCTAGGGCTAGGAATATGGTCTAGTGGGAAGAGTGCTTGCCTCGCATACATGAAATCCTGGGTTTGATTCCTCAGCACCACATATACAGAAAATGGCCAGAAGTGGTGCTGTGGCTCAAGTGGCAGAGTGCTAGCCTTGAGCAAAAAGAAGCCAGGGACAGTGCTCAGGCCCTGAGTCCAAGGCCCAGGACTGGCAAAAAAAAAAAAAAATATATATATATATATATATATATATATAAATAATCAAAAAAGGAGATATTCTACAAAGCTGTAGTAATCATAACACAATGATATTTGCATATGGGTATACAGACCAGTGGAACAGAACAGAAAGCCTAGAAGTAAACTCATGCATCAATACCCAAAATATTTTTTAGAAATGTGCTAAGAGCATGCATCAGTGAAATGGCAGTCTTTGGAATAAACTGGGCAGAGAGCTGAATAATCAAATAAATACAAACGAAAATCACAAGACCCCCCCCCCCACTTTTATGTGGAGGCAACTTCTATGATATCACATAAATTTCTGCCTCTGTATGAGTGGATACATAGAATGTGGAACGTAGATAAAGTAGAATATAATTTCACTTAAAAAATGGAAGCTGGACAGCAGTGGCTTCTTCTTGTAAGTAATCTTATCTACTCAGGAAGCTGAGATCTGAGAATCATAGTTTGAAGACAGCTCCGGTAGGAAAGTCTGTGAAACTCTTATCTCCAATTAAACACCAAATATGAAAACCTGGAAGTGGAATTGTGGCTGAAATGGTAGAGTGCTATCCTAGAGCTCAAAAGCTCAGGAACTGTGCTCAGTTTCTAAATTCAAGCTCCAAGACACCACCCTCCTCCTGCCCCAAGAATGGAAATTTCAACATATGTGAAAATGTGGTTGAAATTTGAAAATATTTTGCAATAAATTAAGCCAAACACAATTTGATGATATTGTATGATTTCATTGATATGATTTTTTTCTAAAAAATTTCATTCACAGAAATAGAAATCTATAATCTGAGAATCATAGTTCAGAGCCATCCTGGACAGACAAATTCATGAGATTAATCTCAAGTTAACTAGTAAAAACCCAGGTTTTTACTCAAGTGGTGGAGTATTAGCTGTTAGTAAAAAAGCCAAAGGAGAAAGTGAGGCCCTGAGTTCAAACCAAAGTAGGGGAACCCCAGGGGGAAAGAGAGAGAGAAATTGAAAATGAGAAATAGTATAGGTTTGAAGACAATAGGGAAATAAAACTGAATAAAGAAAATCTGGGAGAAATTAATAATGATGATAACTATTTTCAAAACTGGGATATTCTTAATTCCACTGAGTCATATACTTGTAAATGGTCAAAATTATGTCTTACGCACCCTTTATTATTCTATAATGTGAGTATAATTTAATATTTGAATAAATTATTCTGTAAGAATCTTAGATGTAATGATAGGTTCCAAACAATCCACCCAGTTTTTGACAAATATCAGGATGTATCCAAACTTATGAAAAAGAACAAAGTAAATTATTTTCAGAATAATATAAATAAGAAAAGTGATAAAGGAGAACATAGTTTGTCAAAATGAATGCTACAATAAGTTGGAGGGAATTTTAATCAGCACCTTCACTATTCTAGCAAGAGACAAATGCTTTATACAGAGTTGAATGCTATGCAGATGAAATAAAAGTTTTCAATAAACCAGGTATGTATTGTAATGGAAACAGCATCAGGTGAAATGAATGATATAAAAATTCAAAATAGCATTATAAGTAGGGATAATTATTGCAACATAAAATTAGTCATGTATAGAGTACCAAAATTTTTCTTGAATGGCATAGGTAGAAAGGCAAAGAAAACATAATTGCTAATTATAGATGATTGATTATTAAGAAAAAAAATCAGAGTTCTGCTCCAAAAGAAGAACCCTCAGAAAATATAAAAGACTAAATATTTCAACTTCAAAAGGAACATAGAAATGCAACTCAGATTAAAAATAATTAAGTGATACAAAAAGATAATTATTGTGTTCTTGATGTTTACTACTCCTGTATATTAATTTCAAGGATTAACTCTAGAAGAATTAAAGTCATGGATTCTGGGTTTTTTTTTGACATTTTCTTTTACTCTTTTTTAATTAAATTTTATTGATAAGATGATGTGCAGAGAGGGTATAGTTACATAATAAGGTAGTGAGTACATTTCTTGTCATATTTGTTACACCCTCCTTCATTTTAGGCATGTGCCTATAATCCTAGATACTCAGGAGACTAGGGTCAGAAGACAGTATGAGCTGGCGAGCAAGACCAGACTTCATTTCATATAAATAAATGAATAAATAAATAATTACATTGTACCAACTTGTAAATATACTACAATTTGACAAATTTAGAAATCATTTTAAAAGAGTAGTTCCTAAATTTCATGTGATTTATAAAATTTAAAAAAGAATCTCTAAAATGTTTTGTCTGATCGCTACTTGGGAGATGCAGTGAATGCTATTTTAAGAGGATACTATATATGAATATAAAATATTAAAATAAACTTTTTATATATAAGCCTAGAACAGAAACAGTGAAATGAATGTAGATCAACCAGAGTGAAAGAATTAATAAATGTAATACTAGTTTAGGCACAGCGAGTGCATCATACCAGTAATTTCATTTACTGGGAAAGAAGTCATTGGGAGGATGGCAGATTAAGGAATTAATAATTAAACTAAAAAAGATTAATGGACAAAAGAAGCAAAGAAGAAGCAAGATCTGAATTATGGAATAATAAACAACCATGAAAGCTGTCTAGTGGCTCAGACCTGTAATCCTAGCTACTCTGGAGGCTGAGATCCAGAAACATCTTGAAAAGTCCTTAAAACATTAGAAAAGTCCTTAAAAATGCAATCCCAAAATAACCAGCAAATTCTAGGCTAGAGGTGTGCTTCAAATGGTAGATTACTAGCCAAGCAAGCAATTGAGTCAAGTGGGAAGCCCAGAATTCACACTCTAGTAATGAAAATCAAAGAAATAACATTAAGGAAAAAATAAGAAAATAGGCACAGATAGACAAAGCAAGAGAGTCAATATTTGGACCATCTGAGAAGATAACTGCCTATTCTCTCCCAGGTTTGTCTTTTGCAAGTAAACTTGGCGTGTGTGTGTGTGTGTGTGTGTGTGTGTGTGTGTGTGTGTGTGTGTGTGTGTTGTATGTCAACCATTTTTCTTTCAGAAGCCCAAACATGATACACCCGAAATAGCTTTGTTCAGTCTCATCCCATCCTATCTTGCCTTTCCTGCTGGGCTGAATTCCTGTCAAAGTTTTGCTTCACTCAGGCCTATTACTGCCTGGAGAACAGGAGCTACCATCTACTGAATCCAACCACCAACTATTTGTATATCTTAGGAAATTGTTAAGCAGTGTTGCTTTCCACCAACTATCTCCAGTCCTGAGAGTATACATAGTATTATGTAATGGTGGAACACTCAAGGCTTGAATACTCCTGTGTTCATTGGCCACAAAACTCTTCCTAATATGTTTACTCATATTCACACACACCTGGTCTCTCTCCTTTTACAAGAGCTTGGGCTTTAGCCTCACAGATGTTTTTGGCTAAACAGTAGAGATAGGTAAGGAGATTTATAAGTATACACTGAGTTAAAGATATACTTGCTGCCTACTGCTTTACAAAAAAATCTATTCTTATTTTGCTCAAATAAAATGGAAAAAATAGGCATGAAATTCAGAAAGCATTAAAATAACATAAAATGATTGAAAATATTACTCTATAGACAAATATTCTTAAGAGTTAGAGAATATTTATCTCACGACAGATAGAAAAAAGAATAAAGGTAAAAATGACCCCAGGGATAAAGGCAGACATGATGAATTGTACAATGTATATTTCTGGGCCTTATTCCTAATTCTCAGAACAATTAGTAAGACTTTACTAATGGGATGTAATGTAAGTATTAGCTTTAAAAAATCAGTAAAATAGAAATGATCATGCTACAAATTTTGACCGAAGAGTTCATGATATTAACAGAAATACTAAAATTATAGTCAAAACTATATTTGAAGATATAGGTACAGATAAATTTGAACTATACTACAGAATATTTCTATGTCATTTCTAACGTAAAAAGTTTTTTTATTATCTTTAAGTAGTTGTGTAAAAGGAGTTACCATTTAATAAAGCAGTTTATGAATATAGTGCATCTTAATAAATGTCATAATTAAATAATATTTAAAATTACTTAATAAAATAGTGTAAGCTTACTTACTTTGAAATGTATATGTGATACTAGAAGAAATGCTTTAAACATTTCAAGGTTGTACATGAGAAACAGGACTGATGAGTGGGCATACATGAGCCAAAGTATTGTTATTTCCTGAAATCACATTAGTGAAACGTGACCTTAAAATGATTTGCATAAATTATAGTGATAAAATAGATGTTCATTAATTTACTTAGAGAATAAAATGCTTTTGCTGGGAGTATGGCCTAGTGGCAAGAGTGCTTGCCTTGTGTACATGAAGCCCTGGGTTCAATTCCCCAACATCACATATACAGAAAATGGCCAGAAGTGGCACTGTGGCTCAAGTGGCAGAGTGCGAGACTTGAGCAAAAAGAAGCCAGGGACAGTGCTCATCACGCCCTGAGTCTGGCAAAAAAAAAAAAAAAGAGAGAGAGAGAATAAAATGCTTGACTCCATTTTATTTTTATTTGTTTTAATCACATTTTATTTCCATCAACCATTTGTACAAAAGGGTTGCATCTTGATACATCCATATGTGCAGAGAATGTGCCTAGATCAAACTTACCCATTCTTCGCTCTCCTTCATGCTCTGTCCCCCTTCTGAAACCAATTTATATAAGCTTCACTTTCCATTTTCACATGTACACACCAACTAATTTTTATCATTTCCTTAAAATTCTTGTAAATTGTACTAAGAACAGTTTTATGTGGAATTTTATAAAACTGAAAGAAGCCATTTTTATTTTATTGAAAGTATTTTAGCATGTAGGACAAAAATGTAGTTATTTTACTAAGATAATTGTTATGCATTGCATATAAATAATGAATAAAATAGTAAGTTTCAACAGTAAACATAACATCAATTTCCCAAATACATAACAAATCTTACTCATATATTAGCAAAAATTATATATAAGGATCAAACAGATCTAATAATGGAAAGTGATCAATAATTAAGGAATCTGTAGCCTACTCTTCATATTATTATTTTAATAAAGAACCATAAAATTCTTGACATTTGGGGCTGGGGATATGGCCTAGTGGCAAGAGTGCCTGCCTCATATACATGAGGCCCTGGGTTTGATTCCCCAGCACCACATATACAGAAAATGGCCAGAAGTGGCGCTGTGGCTCAAGTGGCAGAGTGCTAGCCTTGAGCAAAAAGAAGCCAGGGACAGTGCTCAGGCCCTGAGTCCAAGCCCCAGGACTGGCAAAAAAAAAAAAAAAAAATTCTTGACATTTGCTACCAAATTCCCTGGTAAGAAACACTTTAAATAAAATAAAATTAGAGGAAATTATCTTTAGCATGTCATGAATGTACAGATAAATTATCAGCTATTTGTCACAATGGTGAAATACAAGTTTAAGTCCATAAATTTAGGATTTATGAGGTCTTTCCTATTCTGTGTTCATTAAATTAATGGAATTCAACCATGACTATTCTCTTTTCAGTACAGTAGTGACAAGTCTAAAGCTCTTTCTAAATCTAATACTTCAGGTAGAAATAATTAGTATATAACTTTTGCTACAAGAAATAAATTTGATTTCATCTATTGCTCTTAAAATATTCCTGTCAGAATCTGAGATCAAAAACTATTACTTGCATATTATAACTGTTTACTAAGAAATGAGATATTCTAAACAAAATATCAATAAAATATTAGATCCTGTGGATTGGTCAAAATAAAGCTATGCCACTCCACTTGCATACAAGAAAAGTTAAATGGGAAAATGAAAACAAATTGGGTAACTTAAGGTGTATCTTTTCATGGACAGAAATAATACAATAAATCCCAGTACTCAGAAACAAAGCAGGAGAATCATGAACTCCAGACCAGCCTGGGCTATTGGTGAGAGTCTTTACAAAAAATTAATTAATTCAAAGCTTCCAAAATTGCAAAGATTATATATTATAAATTATCTGAATTTTTAAAAGATTCTGGAACCATGTTTATTGTGGCAGTATTCACTATAGCCATTGTATGGAAACAACCCAGATACCCTTCAACAGACAAATGGACCCACATTATATGTATATGTGTGTGTGTGTGTATGTGTTTGTGTGTGTAATATATATATATATATATATATATATATCATCCATTAGGAAGAACGATACTACATAATTTGCAAAGAAACAGATAGACCTGGTTTTAAAAAACATATTAAGTGAAGTACATCAGGCTCAAAGAGACAAAGCATGATTATTTTCTCTTATATGTGGAAGCTAGGACTACTTTATAAATGTATTAGTATATACTTGGATCTATATGCAAAATATTGTATTTTCAGGCAAGAACTCCAAGTGTAATTCCTTAGAAGGGCTAACTCACCACCCAACAACATCAATGCCAAGAATGCCAAATGCAAGTGGCTCATGTCTGTTATCCTAGGTATCCTAGGAGCCTGAGATCTGAAAATCCAAGTTCAAGGCAAGCTCGAGCAAGAAAGTCTGTGAGACTCTTATCTTCAGCTAACTACCAAAAATGCTGGAATTGGACGTGTGGCTTGAGTGGTATAGCACTACCATTGAGAAAAAAAATTTAAAAGCTCAGGGACAGAACACAGGCTCTGAGTTCAAGGACGGTTTGGCAATCCCCCCCACACTAAAAACAATCACAGGAAATAGGTACTTGAAAGGTGGGGGTGTAGGGTCAAGAGAATGGGGGTAAATTAATGAAGAGAGGAAGATGGGAGAAAATAGTCACAAAATTTAATGCATATCTTATAATATTAAGAAAATTTAGGGGAGGGATAGGATTCGGAGGGATGGGAAAGAATGATGAAAGGTGCAATACTGATCAAGCAAGACACACTTTATTAATAAACTAATGTGTTGAATAATATCTATTTTGTGCAATTAGGATAACAAATAAATCATTAAAAGGTTGTGGGAAGTTGAGAAATCCTTAACATAATCATTCTATTGTCTATATGTAGAATAGACAAGGAACTAGAGTAAATAAGAATTGCTCAGGCCCTGAGTCCCAAGCCTCAGAACTGGCAAAAAGATTAAAATTCAAGCCATACATTACAAATAAACATTTGAAAATGCACATCTAATAGATGTATGTCTAAAATAATGGAAAGGCTGTGCTCCAGTGGTTCATGCCTGTAATCCTAGCTTCCCATGAGGCTGAGATCTGAGAAATACAGTTTGAATCCAGCCAGGACAGGAAAGTCTATGGGACTTTTATCTCCAATAAACTCCCAAAAATCCAGAAGTGGAGATGTGGCTCAAGTGCTAATACTGCTAGCCTTGAGCAAAAGAAGCCCAGGTACAGCACCCAGGCTTTGAGTTCAAGTGTGAAGACTGGCAAAAATACATAAGTAAATTGAATAAAAAGAATTTAAGGGAAGAAAATTAAACAACGTCTTCCATTAAAACTACAAAACTTTTTTTTTTGGGGGGAAGGGGGGAGCTTGGGGCTTGAACTCAGATCCTGGACACTGTTCCTGAACTCCTTTGGTCAAGGCCAATGCTCTACTACTTGAGCCACAACGCCATTTCTGCCTTTTTCTGAATACAAATGATACCTCACTTATCACAGAATTATGATCCAGAGACCTCTAAGATAGGTGAAAATCTGCAAAGTAGCAGCGTTATATTTATTTTATTATTTATGTATATATCAAATTTTTATACACCTTTCCTAATCTCCTATAAACCTTTCCCGCTCTTTTATCAACCTTTCCCACACTCTTATAAACACGTCATACACTCTTAAACACTTTATACACTTTTGAACCTATGTAATTTAAACAATATATAAAACTCTATATGTATACTCACCAGTGAAGGATACTATTGCTTGATGGAAATGTACTACAATAAAGCTGCTAAATCAAAATGTAAAGCACAAATTTATAAGTAATAATGTGTCAGCATACTTCATTAATTATAACAACGGCAGTAATGTACAATGATATTAATAAGGAAGTTTAGAGGAGAAGCAGAATGTGGGAATTTTCTGCACCTATTTTTCAAAAAACATGTAGATTTGGAAATATTTTAACATAATCAAGAAAAAATATTGTGGAAAATCATTAACAAAACTTACAATTTTAAACATAACCAGTTTGCATGTGCAGCAAGATAAGATAAAAACAACAGAGCACAATATGCCAGGTAGGATGCTGTATCAATTTCTGGCACACATATTCATTATAATGTATAAGGAAAACCAGAATACCTTATATGAGACCATGTTATTGACATTGCTTTTACGTCTGGATCTAATGCCTGAAATGTCAAAAATAAAATGTGAAAAAGAACATTAGAAATCACTCTAAAGTAACAAAAGGGAAAATTTGACACCTGAAAGGTGATAATGCTAGTAAGATCAAGGTTCACATGACTTCCTCAAGCCCAATTTTCAATATCTTTTGAATGAGGGGGCTAGAATTCAAGAGAGAAGCTAGAGTTATATATATTGAACTAGGGGGAAAATGACAGTTTAGAGTTGCCAGCATGGTTTCAAACTGTGAAAAGATTCCTTATAAATGAGAGTTACAAAAAGTATCAAAATCTGCTTCATATTTGTCATTAGTCTACCTATTACTATATATATTGGGAAATATGCTAAACAACTGAAATCAGAAAGAGAAAGGAAGGAGCTGGGAATATGGCCTAATGGCAAGAGTGCTTGCCTCATATACATGAAGCCCTGGGTTTGATTCCCCAGCACCACATATATAGGAAAAGCCAGAAGTGGCGCTGTGGCAGAGTGCTAGCCTGAGCTGAAGAGCTCAGGAACAGTGCCTAGGCCCATAGTTCAGGCCACCAACAAAAAAACAAAACAAAGATAAAATACAGAGGAAGGAAAAGCCAAACATTGTTTCTTTCAAATCCTTAACCACCTAGATTATCCTCTTGCATGCCTGATTGAGAAAACTAAAAGGTAAAAACAAATAATACTATGGATGAAAAAGAAAGATTATCTATATATTAAATGTATATAATAATTGATGAGGACACATGTCACAAATTTAGATATTTGTATTTCAATTAAACTGACAAATTATTAGAAAAATAATTTATCCAAAAAGAAATACAGAACTTGATTTGTACCATAAAAATAAAGATATTGGGGTAGAAGTTTAACATGTTTATGCAGATAAAATATCAAGTTCAAATTTGTTTAAAGATGAATTTCACAAAACTTTCATTTATGGACTGCTATGACATTTTACAAACTCTTCTACAAAATGGAAACTAAATGTATCTCAAGTTTTTCTCTAAAACGATATAACCTTTATATAAAATCAATTATGGCCATAGAAGTAAAAACTACAGAGCAATTTCACTCATAAATATTTTGGCAAAAACTCAAAAGAAAATTCAACCATTTATTTAAAAAGTATATATTTGTTTCACCATGGTATAGAAAAAACAAATTGAATGCTAACCATTCACTCACATTAAAAGTCCAATGGCAAATGTTATCTATAAAATACAATAAAGAATTTCAAGAAGCAACATTCTAAGTGAAAAAATAAATGTTTCTTTTAAAATATGAAACAGGCAAAATTCCTATAAAATATATTAAGAAAAAGAATGGAAATCATTAGGGTTAGAAAGGAAGGCATATAGTTTCCATTATTTTCAGGTAATAAGATATTCCTTAAAAGTACCAAGGAATCTATTGGCAATCCTTTAAAGTAATCATGTAATTTAATAAGTGGCTAGATACAAGCTCCACCTACCAATGCCAAGTAAATTTTACACATTCATTACTGAAAAAAAACCATTTTAAGATAAAATAGTTCTAATAGTAACAAAATATTAAGTAGCTAAAAGTAAATATAAAGCAAAGTGCAAGGTCTGTGTGGTTAGAAAACTCTCTAGTTTCACAAAAAGACTATTAAAATGATCTAAATAAAAGAAGACAGGAAAGCTATCCTAATAAAGATGTCAATCATCTTCCAGTTTATATAAATACTCATTTTCCAATTATAATAAAATCTGGGTTGTTTGAATAGCTTAGCAAACTAATTATAAAAAATTACATGGTAGAGTAGAACTCTAAGATTAGCCAACTTCTTTTGAACAATTAATCTTGTAGATAGACATATCTGCTGCATGTCAAGATTTGATAGTGTAGGAATCAAACTGTGGAACTGGCATGAACACAGGCAAACAGAACAACATAAAATAAAAACAGGCTTACAGTGTAAAAAAAAAACTACATTATATGAAAGAGGCAATAGGTAATATTACCATTTAGGAATTTTTCAATTTAAATAACATATGTATAAAAATATTTATCCTTAAGCAATCAATTCTAATTTAGTAAAAAAATTAAATAAAAATGCTGGGTTGGATGTGGCCAAAAAGGAACTCTATTACACTGTTGGTGGGAATGTAAGCTTGTTCAACCACTTTTGAAAGCAGTATGGAGTTTCCTCAAAACAATAAATGTAGAGCTTCCTTATGACCCAGCAGTTCCATTCATGGGCATTTATTCAATAGAATACAAACATTGCCACACTAAATCTACCAGCACTATTTACCAACATTTTTTAATTAAAGCCAAGATGTGAAAACAGCATAGATGCCCCTCAATGGACAAATGGATTAAGAACGCATGCATATTTTTTTGCATGTAAAATATGTATTATTGGTCTTTAAAAGGGTTCAGGGTTTGGTTTTAATCAGGCTGCACACCTCCCATCAGTCTGACATTGCTTCTATGTCAAACTGGCTTCAGCTAGCAATACTTCATTAAATCCAAAACAACAAAAAGTTCTAATTTTGAGAGGAAGAAAATCCAGTTCTGAGAACATCAGTTTGCAATTATAAACAAAATAAGGGCAAATGTTTCATGTTGCTTTATTCACCCTTCTCACACAAAACCAAGAATGTAATTCTTCTTAGGCAGGTACTGACACCGATATAGGCAGTTGATAAAATTTAGAGCATGTCAAATGAAAAAGTTTTTTTGATGGTATTGATCAAAACTCGTAGAATCAACAGCCTTTATCTACACTTAGAAAGTAGGATGTTCTGATCTTGAGTCTATATTAAGTATCTACTGTCATGAAGAACGCGTGTATATATACACAATGAATTCTACTCATCCATTAAAAGAATGGTATTGTCCCATTTATAAGGAAATGAAAAGATTTGGAAAGAATATACTAAGTGAAGTAAGCCAGACCAAGAGAAACATAGGTTACATGGTTTCCCTCATTTGTAGTAACTAGAATATGTCTTTAAATATACAAGTAAACACATTGGCAAGCCAGTGGTTGCAAATGAATTAATTGAAGGGTAATAGATATTATGGAGAGCTCAAATAGTATAATTCTTTTTTTTTTTTTTTTGGCCAGTCCTGGGCCTTGGACTCAGGGCCTGAGCACTGCCCCTGGTTTCTTCCGGCTCAAGGCTAGCACTCTGCCATTTGAGCCACAGCGCCGCTTCTGTCCGTTTTCTGTATATGTGGTGCTGGGGAATCGAACCTAGGGCCTCATGTATCCGAGGCAGGCACTCTTGCCACTAGGCTATATCCCCAGCCCAACAAATAGTATAATTCTTTAAAAAGATTAAGTCAAAGTCCAACAAAATAGGTACCAGGAAATTGGTACTTCAGAGAGGAGGGTGGGGTCAAGGGGAGAGGGGTAGAAGAATGAAGGGAGAAGTGCGGAGAATGCAGGCAAGAATTCATTGTATACACCACAAAACTGAGAAATACAAGAATGGGTGAGAGGGAGTTAAAGATGTTGAAGTGGTGACACAGATCAAGATGCATGTACACATTAAACTGCTTTGTTAAATGGCAAAAAATTCAATATGTAAGCTAAAATTAAGATAAGCAAGGGAGGGGCTGGGAATATGGCCTAGTGGTAAAGTGCTCGCCTCATATACATGAAGCCCTGGGGTTCGATTCCTCAGCACCACATATATAGAAAAAAGCCGGAAGTGGCACTGTGGCTCAAGAGGTAGAGTGCTAGCCTTGAGCAAAAAGAAGCCAGGGACAGTGCTCAGGCCCTGAGTCCACGGCCCAGGACTGGCAACAAAAACAAAAACAAACAAACAAAAAGATAAGCAAGGGAACAGGAGTGGTGGGAAAGGGGTTGAGAATACTGAAAGGGGTGACATTGATCAAGACACACTGTATTCATAAACTTCTTCGGTGAATGGCAACTCCTTTGTAGAAATATTTAAAGATAATAAAAAATTTCAAAAAAGACAAATATTTAAAAGGATATATGATACAATGTTATCTGTAAGGGAAGGAAACATAAGAACTTTCTGTAATTATAAATTTTGATTTAGAAATGATTATTTAACATTTTTGTAAAAAGAAAAACATTGATAAAGTATACAATTTGAAAAGTGAAAAAGGAAAAGTGCATCATATATGCCAATGTAAGATATAGTAAGTCTATGAAAATTAAGAATGATAATTATCAGAAAAATATACAAATGTTAGTAGAAAATGTAAATGAAAGTATTTTGTGAATATGTAAGTGAATATGTAAGTACTTAAGATGTGAAGGAAAATGTTCAAAAAATTAAAAATATGCTATTATAGATTTCAGACCCATAGTTATAAGCCAAGTCAGGCATTCCAGATAAAACCAAACTGGCAATGCTAGCTGCAGGATATGCCCACAGCTCTTACAGGCTCAAAATTCAATACAGGGATATGATATGATAGTGACTCAAGAAACCCCTCTGTACACTACTTTTACAATAAATTAAAAAAATAAGATAGCAATAAAGATAAAAGTAATCATGAGCATAACTTCCAAGAACTTTGACATGACAGAGACACAAAATCTATGGTTACATGGGATATAAGAAAAAGCTGAGACAGAAACCAAATAAATAAGAAAACTATTCAACAAACCTATAGTGGACCTAGTTGCTAGTGGCTCACACCTGTAATCCTAGCTAATCAGGAGTCTGAAATAAATCTGAGGACCCTGATTCAAAGCCAACCCAGGCAGGAAAGGCCATGAGATTCTTATCTCCAATTAACCATCAGAAAACAGACAAAAAATAAATTATTTATAATGGAGAAGTTCCCAATTCATTGGAAAATTATGAAAACCTAAGTAATTACCATTATCTTTAATAAAGATGACATATGTTGGAGAAAAGACAGCCTCCATCAAGTGGTACAAGTTATACTAGGTATCTACATATAGAAGACTGAAACTAGGGCATTGTCTCTTATATTGTACAAATATATTCAAAATGAACCAAAGATCTTAATATAGGACCTAAACCTTTTAAACTACTACAAATAATAAAGTTACCAGCACAACCATGTTCATTGCAGCATTGTTTACCATAGTTACTATATGGAACCAAACCAGATGCCCCTCTGTGGATGAATAGATCAAGAAGATGTGGTTTATATACACAATGAAGTTCTATGCTTCCATCAGGAAGAATATTACCCCATTCATAAGGAAATAGAAAGACTTGTAAATATATATATAAATATATATATATAATAAATATATATAGTAAATATATATATAAAAATATATATATAAATATATATAAATAAATATATATAAATATATATATATAGTGAAATAAGCCAGACCCAAAGAAAAGTAGGTTGCATGATTTCCCTCATTTGTAGGATCTAGAATAACCCAATTGCTGAGTGCATAGAACCAGATATTGAGTCGTATTAACATTAACTCCAAGAAGCCGAAACAAGAGATTCTTATTATGTTCTGTACGTAGTTATTTCTTTCTTCTTCTTTTTTTCCTTAGTTTTCTGTACCTTGTGTCTTGTGTATAAGTTAGAATTTCCATGGAAGGGAAAGGAAATCACAGAAACATCAGGACAAAGGATGTACTAATGCAACATTGATACTCACTTGACACTACATTGGAAATGAACTTCACAATGTGGGGAAAGGGAAGTAGGGAGGGGTAAGTGGGAGAAAATGAGGGATGGAGTAGCAGTGTTTAAAAACAAATGTACTCATTACCTTAATTATATAACTGTAACCCCTCTGCTCATTACCTCTTCAATAAAGATAAAATTAAATAAATTTTAAAAATAATTGCCAACCAAAATTAACATATCCAGAAGAAGCAATACTTTGAAATTAATGGAGAAATAAGAAGTTTCTGGGTAAGTACAGACCAAAACAATTCATAATCACTAATACAGTATGGTAGAAAGCATTTTATAGAATTCTTAATTATCCTATACAAAATAAGGATGGAGATTATTGGACAACATACTAAATTGTATTACTATCAACATATTATAAAGGCAGGCATGCAGTGATAAAACTTTACCGCTGTACCCTATGTGTCTTATTATAGTACTTGAACTCCATCTTGCAGAAATGAGAAGTAGGTTTGAATTTTAGAAATATTATTTTGTAACTATGTAGAATATGAAGGGAAGGGGTGGTAGGGAAACAGAAGTTAGCTAAGAGACTATACTAATCTTAGTGACAGTACAATATCTCCCTCTATCTGTGATTTTATTTATGGTTCAATTACTGGTGGTCAATTATGATCTAAAATATTAAATGGGAAATTGTAGAGATAAACTATTGATAATCCTCAAGTTGCATGTTGTTTTGAGTAGCATGTTGGAATATTTACAACACACTTTATTCCACTTTGACAGGAAAGATTTCTTTGTCTAACACATCCACAATCTATATATAATCTATTTACTTGATAATCATCTAGTAGCTGTCTAGGGTGGTGGATATACTTTCCAAGTTTTTAAGTTTTGGGGTTCAAGACATTTTAATTTTACCTGAAAATGGTCCAAATGCACAAGAACAGTAATGTTGGTAATTTAGATATACCAAAGAGAAACTGTGAAGTGCTTCCTTTAAGTGACCTGGAAAATTTTCTCAACTTAAAGGAAAAAAATATATATGCTGAAGTTTCTAAGATCTACAGCAAAAATGAGATTTCTGTAAGTAAACTTGTAAAGAAGGAAACAGAAATGGATGCTAGTTTTGTAGTCACTCTTAAAATGCAAAAATTATAGCCATAGCGAGGGATAGATGAATAGTTAAGGTAAAAAAATTATTGTTTGTGTTTGTATGTGTAAAAATTGGAGTATGCCTGGGAGTACTCTACTATCTGCAGGTCTACTGGGGATCTTGGAACATATACCTGCAGATAGGGTGATGCACTGGGATGTTGACTCATGAGTTACAACATGCATAGAGATAGTAAGGCAGAAAATGTATGTCTAGAAAACTAAACTACTAATATATGTAGACAGTAAAATACTGATTAGAAGACAAATATTTCTAAATTTCTGATATATGGGTTAATCCACATAATAAAGACTGCTTATAAAATAGAAGTTGCTTTAGTTGGGAAAAATAAAATGATTTAGTTTTAATATGTTATATAATTCCTGGAAGACTTATCAACTCAAGGGAAGGAACAAAACAAAAAAGAACCCAAAAAACAAAAAAATTAAAATAAAAAAACCAAAAAAGTTAAAAAAAGAAGGAAAAAACAGAAAAAAAGAAATTGAAAAAAAAAGAAAGAAAAAAATATCAACTCGAAAAATACAATCCTCGGCCTTGGAGTAAATGTTTGAAGATATGTATTTTGTTTATAGGTAGCTATTCTATTTATGTAAATTAATAAGATCGGTCTCTAACTTTCTCCCTTTATACATATCCCCTACATATAGACAAGAACACAAAGACCAACTATAGTAAGAGAGAAATAAAGATAAATTCATTAAAGAATATTACTAAAATACTGAAAAGGAGAAAGAACTGTATACAGGGGTGTCAGGAAAACCAATGTTATGGTTTAACTATTAAGTGGGTATACAAAGTATAATGTGTTGGAGAACAGGTTTCCAACTGGTAAATACAAACATTAAGAGATGACTAGATCACAAGGCCTCTGATTTCAACTAAGGATCTGTTCATTAATGTAATTGTTATGTGATAGTATCTTGTCTCTTACTCCTCCCTGTATTTGTTTATCTACTTCCTGGACATGGTCAGTGGAACATTCTCATGATGTACTGAGTCACTATATTTTGGCCAGAGAAAATAGAATCAAGTGATAGTGGACTGACATCTCTGACACTATGAGCCAAAATATTTTTCAGGTAGTTCTTGCAATTAAAATTTGATAACATATCAAGGAAGAAAACCCTGCAAGGATGCAGGGATAAGTAACATTGAATTGTACAAGTAATTTATGAAAGAAAATTGCCATTAAGTATTCAGTGAATTGGCAATCTTTGCCAGTTTTAATAACTGGAAAAACAGAAGACAGAAGGTAATATGTTAAAGATTAGGTTGATGTGAATCAAGTGAAAGGAAGGAGCATATCAGAAAAAGATAAAAAAAAACAAAACAAAATATCGGTAGAGTAGCATGAAAATGTGTTTGGAAGCATTTGTGGAAATAATTTTTTTTTAATTGGAAAAAACAGGAGCAAATCTATACAGAGACAAATGTAGAAAAGAGAAGAAAAAAAAGAATATGAATATCTTGGATTATGTTCCAGAAAAAAATACAGGGATCAGGTAAGAAATCTAGCTATAATTGCTAGACATAAAAAAGGATTGATTTGTTAGTTCCATGTTGTTTTAAATCTATAGCATCACAATTTTTTTTTAATGTTTCTAAGGGCCACATAGTAACTATTTAAATTTGCAGGCCATACATTCTGTATTATTAGTACTTAACTCTGCCCTTGGAAAGCAAAAGGTGTTCTAAAATGATGCCTAAGTGAACAGACATTTATTTTCTTTAATTTACAAAAACAGTCGAATGCTCATAGTTTTCTGTCCCTTTTATTATGTTACTGAATCTCTCTAAGAAATTACAAAAGTAAATTGCTTTGGGGACAATATATTTGAATAATGGATCTGAGAAATCAGAGGATCTAATCTCTAGCTCTCAGAGAAAATCCATATATACACTGGTCAAACATAAATCCATTGTCATGTATACATTGTGTTAAAATAGCTGGTGAGTTCAAGAAACTTTTTTAACAAGTTAAATCGTGAAGCTTAGAGTTTATTTATGGCTTTACTTCTCACAAAGGAGGCTTTCTTCCTGCTGATATAAACTTACTTCCTTCAGAATGAGTAATCAAGAAGTTAAAATGCTTCACAACCATTATTAAACACTCTATCTTGTCATAAATAAATAAAATGATTTGGTTTTGAATCCTAATGGGATGTGTCAGGACTTTGGTTGAAAAATCCTGACTTCTAATTAAATCAGCATGCTTGCTGATTCCAGCTAGTGCTTCATCTCTCATGTTAACTACAAAGCTTTGGTAATGATTATTTCCATAAAAAGTCACTGGAAGCACAAAGTCTCTATCAAGTATATCAGTACTTGCTGCACCAATAGGCTCTCCACTTGTGATTGTTGCTTTGATATAAAGCTGTCTTTCCAATAAGGTGTAACAGTTTTCTTATCATTTCACACATCAGAGAAGATTCCTTTGAGCATTACTTATCAACATCATATGAAGTTTTTTTTTTTTTTTAACTCCAGAAAGTGTGTCTCTCAGCCACAAACATCACTTTTTTAAACCTATGATTGAAGTTAACATCCCTTTTGGACACATATGTCCAAAGGGGAAGATGTTCCTCTTGCAAGACTTTGAAAAAAAATCAAGTGAAGTAAGCCAGACCCAAAGAAATATAGGCTCCATGGTTTCCCTCATTTGTAATAATTAGCATATATCTAGGAGAGTCCTAGAATAGGATCACAATAGCTCAATGACTATGTATATATGACCATCTAAAATGATGTTAATCCAAATGAACTCCAAGATATGGAAACAAGAGGGTTTTTTGTTTTCTTTTTGCTTTTGTTTTTAATGTACTGTGTGAAGTTCTCTTTTCCTCCATTAAAAATATTTATTTATTTTTCTATTGGGTTTATCCACTGTTGTCACTGTTTTTGATTTTGGTACCGCGTGTCTTGTATATATGTATATCTGACCTGGAGAAGGGAAGGGGAGTAACAAAATGATGAGACAAAGGACAAAGGGTGAACCATTGCAACAGAGATACTTCCAAGACACTATGTTGGAAATGAACTTCACAACTTGGGGGAGGAGGGAAGGAGGGAAAGTGGGAGAAAAAGAGGGAGGGGGTAACAATGTTCAACAAGATATGTGCTTACCTTAGTTATGTAACTATAATCCCTCTGTACATCACCCTTACAATAATTTTTTAAAGTTTCTTCTTACACATTTATAATCTAAAAAGAATTTTATTTGCCAGCTCCTAAATCAATTTGTCAATGAATTCATTAACACTCTGCTTGTATTGACAGTTAAAATTCAAATACCTTTTAGCTTAAAGGAAAGTTCCACGTTTCACTGCTCTACTGACTAAACCCCATTCCATACTGATGCCTTACTGCGCATTACTCTGCAAATGCATGATTATGTGTGGGGCACATTAAGTACTTAGAATTCAATAATCTCATAGTTCTTTTCTACATTTGATATTGTGATTATCTGATTCTGTTTTGACTGTTGCATTATGATTTAATCTAACTGCACAAAAATTAAGAAGTCACAACTTCTCCAGATGTGAAGATGAAGGTTATACATGCCACCATATATTGAATTGCGCAGTTATATTTGAACCGTGTTGTGAATTTTACATCATAATGGATGTGTGGAATTCCCATGAAACACCTAAAGTTATAAAATGGAAGCAATTTTCAAAACTTTGTTGACATACTAAAGATAAAGATAACCTTTTTATAGGCAACATAATTTGGATTGCATTTTAACAGGCTGCTGCTTACTTTAGTATCATGGGCCCTGAACTGGCTTAAGCTGCAACTCCTAAGAGTAATTAACAAAACTCAGGTAACAACCAAAATTTCCCCTTAACTTTAAAGACTACTCCACTGCCTCAGTTGTATTTCTTATAAAGAAATACATGACATACTGATTCCCATCAGACAAGAACAATGGTAACAGTGGGCTCAATTTTTATTATTTAATATTTAATTAATTCAAAAGTGCTTTACAAGATAATGTATGTATGGCTTCCAATAGGAATGCTATACCTAGACTTGTTACCAAGCTCACAGATTTGAGAATCTTAATTTTGTTTTTTTTTTTTGCTTTTTTGTTTTTACTGATAGAGAATTAATACTCAAAGTCTCACAAATATTGTCTTAAATTATCATGTAAATTTATGAGTCTTTCCAATTTGAATTTACATAGCAGTATTCAAGAAGTTCAGCTACTGCTATTTATGCCACTCTATCAGCTTACTATATTTTCTTTGTCCTTCATCTCTCTGGTGCATTATTGAGGTACAATGTGAGTAGAAAGTAATCTATGGTGAACATCTGTGTGCTCAAAATTTTGCACAAGTTGATTGTACATGTCATATCTCATCCTAAGAGCAATTTCTTAAAAGAACTGACTTAATGCCCAAAATGCTAGTTGAAATGGGCCTTACAAATCTATCATAATCTACTCTTTTTATATTATATTTGAGTAAGTTGAGGCTTGAGGATGAAAAAAGAATAACTAAAGTTCTCACAGCTAACTATTGCCAAATACAAGATTACTATTCTCAGTCCAGTGCTCTTTAAACGTTATCTTCCTGCCTCTCCGACATGTGATAAATGTAACACATGTACCTTCTCTGTTGTTGGATTGTAAACCATGTCAACATAGCATCTAGTTGTCTGCATAGAGAAAACAAATAAGTGAACAATGCACACGGAAATGAATTAACAAAATTGCTATTGAACTAGATAAATTTTTCTCAATTTGTAGGTGGCAACCAATCACTGGGTTTTGAAATCAGCATTTTGCCACACAAATGAGATTTTTAATAGATGTGAATAGAAAATACCAGAAAGTTTCACATTATTAATAGTTTCCCATGAAATTTTTCTATGGGTTACATATAATTACATATATGTATATATATATATATATATATATATATATATATATATGAACTCACAGGGTATTAGTTAAGTATATAGAAAGGCATTGTACTGTATAGCTTTCTTAGATATATACAGAAGAGGGGAAATTACATATATATGTATATATATATATATGAACTCACAGGGCATTAGTTAAGTATATAGAAAGGCATTGTACTGTATAGCTTTCTTAGATATATACAGAAGAGGGGAAGGTAAGTTTATGAGAGACAAAAAATTGTGATGCAGCTGCCACGACTGTGGGATTTATCTCACCACGACTGAAGGAAGATTCCCCAGTTCCTCATCTGTACTTCTCTGGCACTGCTGCAAGTCTTCAAATATTGCTCAGCTGTCCTTCACCTCTAAAAGCCCGGCTAGAGACCCTTGTAAGAATATCAAATGGCATTACTACTGCTTAAATAAGCAGCTGAGCTCCACTTGACAAGCTTTGGAAAAAAAGCTGACAAAAGCAGGATGCTTTCTCAGCTGGTGGGAAAAAAATGCTATCTAAAGAACAGAGGGAAATATTGTGCCAAGCAATGGGGCATAGCGTTCTGCTGATGGCAAAGAACATTAGAGGTAAGTCATTCGATCAGAAAGGAACTGACATTCCCTGAAGCAAAAGAAACCACTGAGGGAAAAAGGCAGAGATGTTATCTATCTGTTTCTACCTTGCTACAATGACACAGGGAAATATTTATTTTCCATCTTTGCCCAGTGAGTATATATGTGATTTCTGCACATCCCCTATGTTAGTATAGAAAATCTTCACTGGATATGTTATGAAAAATTTAAGAAAAATAGGAAAAAATAGACTGAAAAGACAGGATTCAGTTTCAGGAGTAGTACATGTATACAAAATTGGTATATTAACTCTGAATAACTTCTGTTTTGTGTGCTAACATATTCGGCATTCATACTGAGATTTCTTGTCTGAGAGATATTCAAATAATTAGTTAATATTAGAGCTTGCAAATCTCAAATAGCCCATCTCAATAATATTTTTCCTTTTCTAGTTTATGTTATTTTTTCTACATCTTTATTAGCATCAATTAGTTGTTCAAGGGCCTTTCACTTTTGACATATCCATGTATGCCTACAAAGTATTTTGGTCAGACAAACACCTTCTATCACTTTCATCTCCCATTCCCCTTTCTAAATTAATTTTGCTCATGCCATACTGAGGGATGGGGTTCGTTGGTACGATATCTGTTAAATTCTCCTCTCTCAGTCTCAGCATAAAGAAACAAGGAAGGGAATTCCTTTGATACAAAAAGTGAGAATAAACATCAATTGCAAATTCACCAACAAAGAAGTATAGTAGCAAAATATGCACCAGAGTCGATTCCAAATGGATCAAAGACCAAGACATAAGAGCAGAAGGGATAGGGGATCTAATGGAGTTCCTTGGCATAGGTCAATACTTCCAAAATAAAGATCCAGAAGCACAACAAATCAAAGAAAGGGTGAATAAATGGGATTGCATTAAACTGAAGAGCTTCACATGGCAAAGGACATGATAAGTAGAAAGCCCACAGATTGGGAGAAGATCTTCAGTAGCTATACAAAAGATAATGGTCTCATATAAAAAAAAAATACCTAGAGCTCAAAAAAATTAAACCCCCCAATAACAAATACTCAAAGAAAAAAACACCCCATTGATAAGTGGTATAAATAATTCAAAGCACACCTCTGGAGAGGAATAGGAATGAACAATAGGTACATTAACAAATTTTCAACATCTCTGGCCATAAAAGAAATGCAAATCATAACAACATTGAGGGGCTGGGAATATGTGCTAGTGGTAGAATGCTTGCCTCCCATACATGAAGCCCTGGGTTCGATTCCCCAGCACCACATAGAAAAAGCTCGAAGTTGTGCTGTGGCTCAAGTGGTCGAATGCTAGCCTTGAGCAAAAAAGAAGCCAGGGACAGTGCTCAGGCCCTGATAAAAAATAAAAATGAATAAAACAAATAAATAAATAAATAAAACAAAATAAATAAATAAAACAAAATAATAAAATAAAAAAAACAAAAAAAATAAAAATAAAAATAATTTTAAAGAAACAACATTGAGATTCGACCTCACCCCAGTTAGAATGGCCATTATCAAGAAAACTAACAATTATAGAAGCTGGAGGGGATGTGGCCAAAAGGGAACCCTACTACACTGTTGGTAGGAATGTAAACTGGTTCAACCTCTTTGGAAAGAGGTGTGGAGGTTCCTCAGAAGGCTAAACATAGAGCTCCCCTATGACTCAGCAGCCCCACTTTTGGGCATCTACCCAAAAGATTGCAAGCAAGACCACAGTAAAGGCACCAGCACAACTATGTTCATTGCAGCATTATTTACCATTGCTAAGATGTGGAACCAACCCAGGTGCTCCTAAGTAGATGAATAGATCAAGAAAATGTGGCATATATACACAATGGAATTCTATGCTTCTATCATAAAGAATGACATCAACCAATTCATAAGAAAATGGAAAGACTTGGGGAAAAAAATCATACTAAGTGAAGTGAGACAGACCCAAAGAAACATACACTGCATGGTTTCTCTCATTTTTAATCATTAGTGTATGCCCAGGATAATTCTAGCAGAGGATCACAATAATTCAATAGCTATGTACATATGACCATCTAAAACAATGCAATTCGAAATGAACTCCAAGATATAGAAACAAGAGGGTTTTTATTGTTTTCTTTTTCTTTTTAATGTAATGTGTGAAGTTATTCCTTTTTTCCTTTGTTTTTATCGCCTATGGGTTTTCCCTTGTCACTGTTTTTTTTTTTTATTTTGGTACCCTTTATTTTGTATATATGCATACCTGATCTGGGGAAGAGAAGGGGAATAACAAAATGTAGAGACAAAGGACAAAGGGTGAACCAATGCAACTACAATACTCACAAGAGACTATGTTGGAAATGAACTTTACAACTTGTGGGGATGGGAGATGGGGTGGGGGCAGGGAAAGCGGGAGCAAAAGAGGGAGGAGGTCACAATGTTTGACCAGACTGTAATCCCTCTGTACGTTACCCTTACAATAAAATTAATTAATTAATTACATTTTTAGAAAGACAGAAATAAGCCTATTTCTTGACCAGGATATAGTCAAGAATGTGGCACTGTGGAAATACAAGTCAACAAATGAAAAACCTTGACAGAACAATGTATGCTAGGCTTACTAAGTAATTACGATTCAAGTGGGTGACTCTCTCCTGTATCCATTTGCATTAGATTACTCTGTACTTATATATACCTAACTTTTTTCTTTTGGTCTTCGTTCATTAGTAACAGCAAGCATGTTCTGTTCCAGATAAGGTGGATATCTGCGCAAAAGTTTGTGGTTGTGACTAATTTAGATGTCTTAGTCACTTTTGGAAATGCGCATATGAACATTTGCAAAGGGTATTTAAAAATCAAGATACTGCACTAGTCATCACAGAAGCTTTTACTGTCTGGTTAAGATATGGTATCAGTAGCAAAGCTAACTTCAGAAGGAAGTTAGGATAAACTGTTACAAGAAATATGACTCCAAGCAAATGATACAATTTTCTCCACACATTTCCAACTAGTCACTATCACAGAAAATATATTTATTTTATTAGCACAGCTATTACTCAAATACATATTTATAAAGTTTTCTTAATACTTTCAGATATTTCATTTTAACATTTCTATGTATACTATAACCATACCAAATCATCATCCTTTAAAATATGTTTCATAGTTGCATAACGATAGAGTCATATAAACAAATAATATGGTAAAGGAAATGGGTTATCAAATGGAATAACATTAGTTTGGGTCAAAATTTCAAACGGGAAATTCCATAAACCAAGCATTATCATGTGAAGAAATAAACAAAAGTAAATTTCCTTCCAAATTGTTTTACAAGATGGAGAGGGCATTTTACCTTACTAAACACATTTTGGTGAAAATTTTCACTGGTGTTACACTAAAACAGACTTTTTTTTATGCTCACTTATGGCTCAGACATGAACAACTCCTTGCATAATAGTAACTATGACAGTATAGATCCTTGCATTATTCTCTTGCCATTCTGTAAACATAATGTTATATAATCTATTTTCCCCAAATTTATTAATGTTTCATAGCCTCACACGGAGTTACTCATATCATATGTTAAGTATAGACTATTTGTATACATTACTATTAACATTTGTCTTTTTCTCTTAAGAAACTTTTTTACTATTCCAGTTTCTTTCATGGTGAGATTTAACTATGTCCTCACTTGTTTAAAAATCCTTGGCTGTTTCTCTCAAAATTATCTTCAAAAGTAAGCTAAGGCATGGTGTGTCACCAAAACTGTCACCTCTAAATTCTTTAAACTTTATGACATTTAAATCCCGTTACTTATAGAATTTAAAATTTTCAAAATAAATTCAAAGTAAATCTCATTTGAATTAATTTTGATTATAAACCATATTCTATTATTGAAATTATTAATGCAGTGTTTTAAATAAAGCTCCTTTTGTTTTGAGTTTCAGAAAATCAACTAAAGCCAAATTCTTAAATGAGGGGATTACTAGTTCATTCTCTTACAGAGGGATTGAAGGTTAAACTGTGGAAATGCCAGGGAACAATTCAGCCATAGAAGCAATTGGGCTAGGAATTCAAATGTTCCATCTAAGGTTATATTTGTCTCAATAGCTGTTTCTTTGTTTTATCATCACAAATCAGCTCTTCCTACATACACAACTTGCAGCTGCCAATGACATTCAAAGCTTTTAGCTTACATTTATTCTGTGGAAGGAGGGAGTACATTGGAAATATAATATCTAGAAGAGGAAATGGTTATTGAAAGTTGAAGTATGTTTCTAACACTTTGGCCTATAATGTGTCCAGAGGTAGAAAGTTGTTCAGAAGAAATGGTCACAATTCCTATTCAGGACAATAATAGGTAAATAATAAATATGTAAACATTATAAATAACTCTGAACTGGGCATGGTGGCTCATACCTGTAATTCTAGATACTTGTAAGTCTGAGATTGAAAAGATCGTGGTTTGCAGTCAGCTACTATAAAATTGCTTATAAGACCCTCTAAACAGAAAAAAAAATATATGGCACGGTGATATAGCTGTCATCTCAGCTACAGTAGGGAGTATAAATGGAAGGACCAGACTAATAAGCATGCAACATTGAGTTCACACCCCAATACTGTCAAAATAAATAAATAAGTAAATAATAAATAAATAAAATAATTCTGATATTGAACAGTCTCTGATTTTTATAGTGAGAAAACATAAGCCAAATAGAACTGGTGATAATACCATTGGAAAAATATTATTTTTGAGACCAAGATTGGCTACGTATTACAGTCTGGTTTCAAACACATGTTGTTATTGCTTTAGCCTCCCATATGTTGGAATTATAGCTATGTCCAGCTAAAAATAATGTTTGACAATAATTTTAATAGTGAAATAAACTCTATTCACATAGCTTAAAAAATAGTATGATATGAAAATGTACATATATTGCTATCTTAGTAATATAAAATAATTCAGAGAAAAATTTTGAGTACATATAAAGTATTAAAAGATTTTGATTATTGGTGTTCTTTCTAGCTTTTCCAAATGTACTCATAATTTCAAGTATTCTTAAACTTCCTAAAACATATTACTTTAAAAAGCAAACCAAATTTCCTATTAAATAAACTCTCTTATTTTGACATTTTCCATCTCCATAACTTGCATTTACTACAGCAAACACTGACATGGAGATTTAAATTTGCAGACAATTTGTTAACAATTGTCCTTCGGAATAATGGTCATTCATTTTTTAAAGTTGTCATGGAGCAATATGCATTCCTAGTTATCAGAGCTGACAGTACAGCTTGCAATAAATGACTTAAACATTGTGGCAGCGCTATAGAATCTGTCATAAGTACCTACAATAAGAAAACACATACTCTCTTTTTCACAAGGCCAGATAAAATTTCAGAACAGTGCCTTTATCCCTTTGTATTACAGAAATTACTGTGAAGTTTTTTTAAAGACTGGTGTGTTTTCATGTACATATATACATATACAGACATATATGTAATTTGCAACATATACATTGCAAATAATCAATATTTATAATAAAGAGTTTTAATTATTAAAGGTATATTTATAAAATGGCATGTTATCTAATGTCTCATGTAGTCATAGCAATAGGGTGAAGAAAATAAATAGAGCTGCTCTTTCATTTTAAAAAACAGCTCATAATCATATAACTTTAAATTACCATATTTTCAAATACAATTGAAATTGACTCCGTTTAGGACAAAGAACTCAATGCAAGTGCATCAATTTCATAAAATGAAGTCTTTCAGTGAACAGGAAGTGAAACATCAAGGAATTAGGTTTTGCTTTGCAAAGTACCAGTTTAAATAGTCTTAGTATATTATTAGATAGATATCCTGTATATAGAAGCAAAGATTCAAAATTGATCTAAAACTCATATTAAGTGCCAAGGACTTCTTATTTAATCCACACAAGAGTTATATAAAATACATATTACTGGGCTGGGGATATGGCCTAGTGGCAAGAGTGCTTGCCTCCTATACATGAGACCGTGGGTTCAATTCCCCAGCACCACATATACAGAAAATGGCCAGAAGGGGCGCTGTGGCTCAAGTGGCAGAGTGCTAGCCTTGAGCAAAAAGAAGCCAGGGACAGTGCTCAGGCCCTGAGTCCAAGCCCCAGGACTGGCCAAAAAAAAAAAAAAATACATATTACTGTATTAATTTTATAGATGAAGGAAAGCTTAGTTTATGTAATATAAGTTCAAGAAACTAGAAAATGGCAAATCTGAGATTTAAATGACAAAATTCAAATTCAATATTCATAATATTTGTAGAACTTCATATCCAGAAACCATTTTTTATTTAAATTTTATTGTAAAGGTTATATACAGAAAGGTTACAGTTACATAATTCAGGCAATGAGTACATTTCTTTTTGAACAGTGTTATCCCCGCTCTCATTTTCTCCCACCTTTTCACCTCCCAACCCCACATCCCCTAGGTTGTACAGTTCATTTCCAACAGTGTCTAGTGAGTATCACTACTAAATTGGATAACCATTTTCCTACCATTCCTTTGATTCCCCTTCTCCTCCCCAAATCATATATACACATATTCTTGTTATTCTAAATGAGGAAAACCATGCATGTAGTCGTAATCTCTCTGTATATTGCTTCTATAATAAGAATAAAGTAAATTAATTATAATAAAAATAACTACCGCAGCATAAATATAGAAGGCTTGAGAGGCTCATTAATATAATACACACTGCTAGTTAAGGATATCTGAAGTTGAGAATATTTCAACAGAAGCCCCCAAAATGAAAAGAAAACAGAATAAAGAATGGTCACAATCAGAATAGAATGTCTAATAACTGTGGGTCAATTAAAAGTCATCCCTCACTATATTGCTATTCACTTATTGCAGCTTCATTGTATCCTGGGTTAAAAAAACACATAAATTGTAATTCCTCACCTACAGAGGGAGTTACATTCCAGAGACAACTGGGACAGATGAAAACCCACAAAGTAGCAAAGTTATATAGTTTTACCTTGCGATATCATGGTTAACTTATTGCTATTTTGTGGATTTTTTCACCTATTTTGGGGGATGTCTGGAATGTAACTCTCATGATAGGTGAAGGATCACTGTATATTATATATAATGTGAATACAAGATAGAAAAGGAACTGAGAAGGAGGGTATTATGAAATAATGTCATCTCCCAATGGAAGTTAATATGGGATCGAAAGACATCAATAGTACAAGGATGTTCAATGTAAAAATGATATAACCGATCAAAGTGAATTTCTCATATAAAAAAAACAAATGCCAACAAAGAATATTAAACACAAAATTATAATGTTCTAATGAAAGAAATAAAAGAATTAAAATAAATGAAGAGCTATTCTAGATAGTAAGACTTCATACTGTGAAGATGTCAATTCTCAACCTGATATACAGAATCAATACAATCACAATCACAATCAAATCTTAGTAAGTTATTTTGTGAATATTGATACACTGATTCTAAAGTTTATATAGGGAAGAATAATACTCAGAAGAAAAAACATAATAGTACAATAATCGAGCAATTATGGTTTTGAGGACAGTGCAAACACATTAAGATTTCAAATAAAGAGCCTCAAAACACTTACATAAGTACAATCAAGTGGTCTTTGCATTATGATGAAGAAAAGATACTAATTTTAACAAAAAGGCCTCCAAAACCATTTGTGAACATCTATATGGTAAAATTGTGCAAAATAATTAAGACACAGATATTACATCCTTCAAATATTAACTGAAAATGGAGCAAAGAAATAAGTATAAAGTGAAAGATTGCAAACTTATGCAGAGTAACATCAGAAAAAAATCTGGATGACATTGTGGTTGGTAATAACTTTTTAGTCACTAAAGTAATGATCTATGAAAGAAAGAACTGATACACTAAAGCTCATTAAAATTATTTTTTTTTTGCTGAGTAAGATACATTGTCAAGAGAATCAAAAGAAAAGCCATAGAATGAGAGAAAATATTTGAAAAAATATATATGATAAAGGACTGCTATACAAAAGAACACTTACAATTAAACAATAAGAAATAAAATGGCTCAATTAACTAATGGATCAAACCTAGGAAAGATTTCATAAAGACGAGGGAAATTGTATATGCCTATAATCCAAGTACTTAGGACTGTGGAAAGAGAGTTCACTGAAGACCTAGCAACACTGACAAAAATGTTTTGAATTGTTACTGAAGAATAAGAACCCTTATTTATTGACAGTGGAAATATGAAAAATGGTAGTCACTCTGGAAGTTTGATGATTCTTCAGGAAAAAAAGAAACATATTTTTACCATGTAATCTGGCAACCAGGCCACATGATTGGAAAAAAAGAGGCCATGAACTATTTTGACATGAAACCTGTATGCAGATGTTTTATTGTTGCTTGATTCATAAATGTAATACTTGAAAGATTCCTATCAATGCGTGATAAGATAAATGAATTGAAGCATATCCAGAGAACACAATAATATTCAGCACTATGAACACATGATCTACTGTGTCATGGAAAGACATGGAGAAAGCTCAGTCATATCTGGAAGTGAAAGAAGATAATGAGAAATGGATATATGATATTCTGGAAAAACAAAAGTACATAAATAGTAAAGATGATCATTGGCTGCCAAGGGCTCACACGGAAGGAGGAATGAAGTGTAATGATCACTCATTCTCAAAATGTCAAACATTTAGGATCTTATGATCATGGGATTTTTAAGACATTATTTATATACTCGTTTATAGTACAGACTAATTGTAAGGTTACCAATAAAGATTATAATGATAACATTATAAATCAGTGCATATTTCTTTGGAGTAACCATGCTTTATCCTCAGAACTATGGAAAGAAAATGAAACAAGCAAAAGCCTCTAACTACAAGTATCAGCCAGGAATGGTAGCACTCATTTGTAATACTAGGAATCTGGTAACTGTGGAAGGAAGACCATAGTTTCAAGGCCAGTCTGCTCAACATACTAAGAACTTGTCTCAAGAATCCAAACTTAAAACACAAGAGCAGCTAGGAATGTGGCTTAGCGGTAGAGTGCTTGCTTAGCATGCATGAAGCCCTGGGTTCAATTCCTCAGCACCACATAAACAGAAAAAGCCAGAAGTGGTGCTCTGGCTCAAGTGGTAGAGTGCTAGCATTAGCAAAAAGAAGCCAGGGACAGTGCTCAGGCCCTGAGTCCAAGCCCCAGTATTGGAAAAAAACAACAACAACAAAATAAAAAACAACCAAACAAACAAAAACCCCCACAAGAGCAGGTATCAAATTATACAATATTTACCTATTTGGATTTCATTGAATTCATTTAAAATGAGATTTTTTAAATTACTAATATTCTAATAAATCTTGAGATTATAGTTAATACAAACTGTTTACTTTTGTTTAGTATTTTAGATATCAAAATGTTTTCTTTGATAAAGTAATTTATTTACCCTGCAATGTTTTGTTTCATAATTCTCATGAAAATTATTCAAATATTGTTCTCTGTGGTTAGAAGTGTTGGGTTCTGCACTAGTAACAAGCATATTGTAAGTATCATGTTACAGCGATTTCTCCCACTATCACATATGCAGTTGTAATAAGAATGTCTCTGTGTTTCTGAAGTAATTAACAAATGAAGTCTATCAAATTAAATTCCTTTGCTTTGAAAGGACTAGCACAATAGAATAAAGCAAATCAGAAATGCAAATACTTATATCTCTCAGTGACTGATAAAGAATGAAGTGCACAAAACTTAAGAATTACTCATGATTTCTTGTGATTTTTCTTCCTCTATTATTATTTCATGACATTTCAATTCAGAGTGACTATTTTATTCACCTCAGAATAAATGAGAGATAAATTAAAAATTCTTAAGCCATACATACCATCAAATTTATCAAACTTCTATTACATGTCAGGCAGTACTTGTGTGTGCCAGGTTATTGAAATAACATTCATGCTGCAACCCCTGAAACCTTTAAATATTACTTTATAAGAAAAAATCATGAGTATAATATGATAAGCAAAAGAAAGATCCATGGGGTTGGAGGCATGGCTCATTTGGTAGAATGCCGGCCAGTGACCAAAGTGTCAAATACCAAGTTTGAGTCCTGGTCTTGCAACAACAAAAAGATGCTGAGAGGATAAGATTATCCTGAATGTTTTGCCCACATGTATCTATGCAATGGCGTGTGCCTTTATAAAAGTAAGGAAGAGGACATTTTGAGAAACACACACACACACACACACACACACACACACACACAAACACATATTCACACAGGAAATGTGAGTAAGAGCTAATGATTGTGGTGAAGGAATCACAAACCAAGGAATTACAAAAAAAATGCTGAGCAACCACCAGAAACTGGAAGAAGTAAGGAAAGATTCGCCACTTGACACAACTTGAACTCTTTGATTTTGAAATTCTGACCTATAGGATGATGAGAGAATATTTGGCTCTTAATCAACCAAGTTTTTGGTAATATACATTATGGACCCAGGAAACAAATATATGTAGTTATGAAAAATGAACAGGAATACCAACTTAATGAAATGTGCATTTTCAATACATATGGAATTACAGCCAAGTTAGCTGAAATCATTGTTTCTCGTTGAAAACTTTAATGACAATGGCCTTGAGGTTTCCCTTACTGTGCTGCATTTTGTGGATGAATATAAAAAGTAATTAAAAGCACTAACTGTGTATCCATGGTTGAGGGAAAATATATCAGGAATGTTTGACATCAGCTTTATTACTTCCTAAAATTCCAATATTGACTGGAACCTACCAAAAGGGTTTTTTCCCCCCTTTGGCAGTAGATAACACAAAATATATAGTGTGCAATTCATTTATATTTCAAATACAATTAGTAACTGGCAACTAAAACAAATTAGGTGCTTGATAAACATGCACAATTATATTTTCAAAACAGTTGTATTTACTCTCAAAGGAAGGGCAGTTTTATGAATGTGTAATCAAGGATGTAAAATTGGAATGACAACAGAATTGAGAAGAGTTAATTTGGTAGATGTAACAAATCTATATATTGCCAAGATCCCCCCACCCTCATGTGGTGTATGCACTTCCCTGATAAATGTTGTTCTTGGCAAAGCATCACACAAAAATGAGTCTGGAGAGTCTTCGTCTCTTGCTGTCATCCTTTATTACTCCTCTGAGGAATTACTTGCTGTAAAATAAAGATCTGCACCAGTGCAGATAACAGACTCCCATTTTCGACCTCACTTATTTAGATGTACAAGAGGGAAGATGCTTCAGAAACTTACAATTTTCTTTAATAAATTGGCACGAAGGTGTGGTGTATACCTTGTGGATCTTACTAGACCTATGAGCTTTTTCAGACTGGAAAGACAAAATGTTCATAGAAGTTATAGTATAAAACATATCCCCCAAAGAACACAATTTAGTTATTGCAAAGCAACAGCATAAACAAGTTTGGCCCCAACAAACTTGGGCAACCAGATGGAATTTGTCTACATTTTCCATCAATAGTTTTGTGCTAAGCTCTGGTCATATGGCAATTGGTTCTCTAGGCACTTGGGGGTTACAATAGTTACTAAGATAAATTGCTTTTAATTTCATAGAAGCTTATATTCAAGTGAGTTACAAGATAAAACACAGGAAGAAAATTGGAGAAAGGTAATGGAGGTCTGTTATATCTGAAGAACAGAAAGGGGCTTAGAATTGCTGGAAGCAAATAATGATGGGTAGATCAAGTTAGAGATAAGGTCAAAAACACAGTTTGAAAAGGCATGTACCCAGTATGTTACTTATGTAATTGTAACCCCTCTGTACATCACTTTTACAATAAAATAAAAGTCAATGAATGCCGGGCTAGGTTTACCTCCCCCGGTGAGGGGATGCTAAGCTTACTCCCTTATCAGTGCTCCCCTTTTCACCCTCTCCCCTGGGCTCCTGACCAGCAGGCGGCCAAGGTGGAGTGAAGGGACACGGGCTAGCCTAAGGTGCACGCGGCCATACGAGATCCCTTTTCCTCCCTCCTTACTCACGAAGGAAGCCAGGCACACGAAGTCTCGGAGACAGCTTCAAGAGCAAATCTGATTTAATAAGGGAGTGGCTAACAGTTGATATAGTAGGGGTGACAAGAAAAGGGGTGATAGACCAGGAGCCGGCAATAGGCTGGTGAGCTTGTCATAAGACCCCCTCATGAGCTAACGTCACCTGCATAGCACCACCCCATGGGCAAAGCCCATGAAAATGGGGAACACATGGGCTGGCGAGAAGGTTTGGGGGCTGGTTGCAAAGCCAGATCTTCTGGTTCCGGACCCAGAGAATTGTGGCCTGCTTCCGCATTCCCTCAGGGCTGGGGGAAGCAGCGTCTTGGGAGCGCTCTCCTCTGCCCTTCCCCCTCAAAGCCAAAGCTGAACCCCAACAAATGAAATCTGAGCTGGAGTCAATGAAAGGAATATAGGGTGTGGTTATATAAGGGCCATTGCAAGGACAGTAGATTTTACTCTGAATGATACAGAAAGCTATTCAGTGAATCTCAGCAAAAAATAAAAAGTATGGTTTAACTTATAGATTCAAACAATCACTGTGACTAGTGACAAGAGAATGGAAGCTATCAGAGTGATTTAAATGAAGAATCATGGTGGCCAGAACTAGTTATCCACTATGAATTTGTGGTAGGCAAAATTACACTGAAAAACAGTGGATGAATGGAGATTTGTCAAGGGAAATTAGATTAGGGATAGAGTGACCAAGTATTTGTTGTTATCTGGACAGTTCCTACTAAAATATGCTGTCGGGTCGGAATTATTAGGCACTCTATTGCTGAAATACACTGGATAAAGCAACAAATTATATAGATATCCAAGTTATACTTGAATGATTATGGAAATGTAGCAGACTTAGTTTTAGATATGTTTATAAATGGGTATTCATTTGTCTTCAATTGCACAGTAGCAAGAATAAAATACTTTCAATAAGTGTTTGCTATTTTCCATAATCTAATTTGCCAAAAATAATAAAATAAACTGTGATACTATTTTTAGAGTAAGTAAATAAATAAGTTTATTTATTTAGATAAATTTTATGGGGAGTTACTATACTGATCTATCTATAAATTAAATCTATATATTTATATGTGTATATGTATCCATACATCTATCTATCATTAATCTCACAGATTTCCTTTTAGACCTAAAATATGATATATTTTAAAGAATGTTCCATGAGCTGCTAGGAAAAATGTTTATTCTGATACTGCTGGGTGAAATATTCTGTAGATGTGTGTTAAGTCTAGTTGGTCAATGCAATTATTTAGGATTTAGGTTCCTTTGCTGAGTTTTTGCCTGGATGATCTATCCAGAGGCAACAGTGATGTGTTTATGTCACCAAAAGTCAATGTGTTTGGATATGAGTGTGTTCTTTTGTGAAGTTGTGTTTGTTTGCTAAAGTTGTGTGTCTCAGAATTTTGTGCATGGATATTTATAATTGTTATTCTCGTGTGGGAGAGTTCCCTTTATTAGTATATAATACCCTTATTTGTCTCTTCTTTCAAGTCTGTCATACCTGATATTAGTGTAACTACTCCAGCCTGTTTATGGGGCCATTTGCTTGAAAGACTTTCTTCTAGCCTTTCAGAATAACTACACATTTCTCAGCCACAATCATGAAAGCAAGGAGAGCTTTTTAGAATTCGCATTGAGAATATATTTGTTTTGTCAGCAAGATTTGCCTCTTGCAGCCAGCAGATGGATGGCTTCTGCTTTTTGACCCAAGTGGTCAGGCTATATGTTTTAATTGGAGAGTTAAGTCCATTACTCATTGAGAGTGAAGACTGAGAAGTGTTTAGTAACTCCTGCCAAGTTATCCATCTTCTCAGGGGTTGTGTTTCATCTTATTATATGCATTAAGGTTTCTAGAAAGGGGCATTTTTCTCTACCAATACCATGTTCTGGTTACTTTTCTATATGTAGGACATCTTTAAGTATCTTCTGTAGGTCTGATTTGGTGGAGATATATTGTTTCAATTTTTCTTTATTATGGAAAATTTTTATTTTTCCCCCGGTTATAAAAGAGAGCTTTGCTAGGAACAGTATTCTCAATTGGTAGTTGTTTGCCTTTAAGGTTTGACATACATTATTCCAGGCTCTCCCTTCTTTCATTGCCTCTGCTGAGAAATGTGTAATTATTCTGACTGTTTCTACTTGATAAGTAATAATTCTTTTCTTTCTGACAGCTTTAAGAATACTTTCCTTGGTCTCTACTGATCCTGTGCAGACTACAATGTGGAGGTGGGATTCTAAAGGTTTCTTGTATCTGGATGGGCCTATTGTTTTAGATGTGCAGGAAATTGACTGTTAGAATTCTGTTTAATGTTTCCTATCTATTTAGTTGCCTTGTCTTCTCCTTCCTCAATACCTATCAGTTTTAAATTGAGCCTTATGATTGAATCATAAAGTTCTTGCAAGCTCCTTTCTCATTTCTTGAATTTGTTCTGGATAATTGTTTCCTCTTTCTTTATTGTATCTAGTCTGTCTCTGATCATTGAGATTGTTTTCTTCACCATGTATTTCTTTTTTTCTAGTGATAGTATTTTGTACTATAGATACTCAATAAATGTCTATTTCTTTTATTATAAATCTAAAAGTTGAAAAACCATACAGCATAGAATTATATAATCAATATGAAGGCTTTAGTTTAGTTTTTCTTGTTGTTCCTATATTGCAAAGGTGATGTACAGAGGGATTGCTGTTACATTCATCATGTATTTCAGTGTCAACACTTTTAACTTTTTAAATTTTACTCTGCCTTCTAACTGGTCACTTAATGGCTTTACTAAAGTTTTCTTTTAGGTCTTATATGGACTTCTTTACTTCCTTGATTTGTTTATCAGTGTCTTTTCTCAAATCCTTTAATTGAACAGCCTTTCCTTCTCCTGGAATTCATCTAGCTTTCTATTTGTAGACTCCATGAATTTTTCTATGAATCTCTGGCTAGCCTCATTAGGCTCATGAATTATCTTCTATCTTTTCATTAATTATATTTATCAGCAGTGTTTCTACAGCATTTTAAGAACTGTCTTCTAGGTCTTTGATTGTCTGATCCATTGCCTGGTTATTTTTGTATGAATTAACCTTCCTTAACTTGATATTTTTCTTTTATTTCCATCGTTTGTTCTGCTCTGTCGGAAACCCTTTTGGTTTTAAGTTTTCTGTGGGGACTGTGGTCTTCCTAGTAGGTTGTTCTCTGAAGTCTTGTTTGATTAGCCAGTTGATTAATACTCTTTTGGGATTTGCTTAGCTGGGATCAGATAATGTTGAGAGCATTAAGTTTAGGATTAGAGTTCAGTTGTGGTGAGATGCTGTGATGCTAACACTTGTCTTGTACTGTCCAGGTCCAACTTCAGAACAGACCTGCAGTTGAAATAGGGGGTTGCCAAACACCACTCTATTTGAGGGATCTTAACTCTGGAAGCTGGAACAGAAAGGTCCCCATGCATCCACCACACTTTTAGGACCTATGACCTAGTACTGTTTGACCCTGATCGATCTATCTTATCTATTTATTTATCTATCTACCTATCTATCTGTGTTACTCTACCATATATATAGATATAAATATACATATACATATATTCCTACTGATCCAACCAATGTGTCAATGTATGTATATCCACATATTATATGTACATATGCATGTATTAAATATGAACTATACCACATAAATCCAATTATTCCAGAGTAATGGTTAATATTTACCAAATAAGTACTTTGAATCAGAGAATATTCTAAGTATCAAATACATAACAATCCACACATTCTCATAACCATCTTATACAGGAGGGATTATTACCATTCTTATTTTACTGATAAGAGATTTTTAACAGTAGGTAAATTAAATACACACCTGTAAAAAGTAGAGCTAGTACTTGCACCCATCGATTTATAAGACAGATCTTTCTGTTCTTAATAACTAAACTATTCTGACTTTCCTGTGGCAAAACCTAGATGAAGCTTTCACTCTTCTCAGGCTACCTGTTTTATTATTACTCCCATTGACCATGGCTTTCTCTATAATAATGTAAGTAATCACATTTCCAACCTCTTTCAAAAGACACTGAGATTTTCATTCATTTGTTTCGTAAACAAACCAATCTCCTTTCCAATAGAAGCCGTCACTACTATCATTTCTCTCTATATAATATAAATGTACAGAAATTAGTAATTTTTCATTATCACTTCTTTACATGAATACTGAATCATGTCATTACTCTTGTTCTTTAGCATTTTTCCCACATAACAAAATATCAAGGGCCCTTTCTGGGTTAACAGACATAGTTACAGATTTTCTTTTTCTTTTATAATTTTAGTGGATTTTTTGCCCTTTATTGTCAAAGTGAAGGGTAACAGTTTCGTATGTAAGGCAGTGAGTACATTTCTTGTTCAACTTGTTACCTCCTCCCTCATTTTATCCCTACCTACCCCCACCCCTTTTCTCCCTCGCCCCCATGAGTTGTACAGTTGGTTTGCACAAAATGGTTTTGTAAGTATTGCTTTTGGAATCGCTTGTCTTCTTATCCTTTGTCTCTCTATTTTGATACCCCCTTTCCCTTCCCTAGTTCTAATACACGTATATACAGTATCCAGGGTACTCAGATGAGATACAGTGATATTAGGGGTACAACCACAGAAGGGGAATATGAGAGAAACAAAAGAAAAGGTACGGTTTCACATGGCATGTTGAAAATAATTACAACAATGAGAAAACACTTGTTTCCATAACGTGGAGTTCATTTCACTTAGCATCATCTTATGTGTTCATAAGGGCATAGCTATTGGGCTCTTGTGATCCTCTGCTGTGACTAGCCTAAACATGTACTAATTAATCACTATGAGGGAAACCATAGAGTCCATGTTTCTTTGGGTCTGGCTCATTTCACTTAGTATAATATTTTCCAAGTCCTTCCATTTCCTTACGAATGCAGCAATGTCATTCTTTCAAATTTTCTTTTTAAAATGTAGAACTATTATTATATTATAATTTGTTCCTCAATTCCTTATAGGCATATATTATGGTTATTTTTCATTAAGACAGTATTGTAGCATGTATATTAAATTCATTTTACTTAGACAGGATGGCTAGTAGGCCTAATAGGAGAAGTGAAGGTCAAAAACATTTACTTCAACATTAATCCAAAAATTTCTTTACTAAAAGATACAAAAATCCATATTTTAATTTGCTATGGCCCAATTCTCCATAAATCCTTAAAACTATGGAGCTATAATTTGGTTCTGGAATATCTCCCACATGCACAAGTACTAAGGGCTTGCACATGAGCTTTGTACTATTGGAAGTTAGTGGAAAGCCTTAATAGATGGGACGTTTTGGGAAAAGGACAGACTTTGAAAATGATATTAGATCTCTAGCTCCTTCTTTGTTTTCTGATGATCACAAGGAGAACAGGTTGCTTTAGCACTCATTACATGCTATAATGTTATATCATTTTTCTTAAGAAACCTGTTTTTTAAAATATTTATGTAGTTGTATAGAAGGATTGCCATTCAACATGTTAGTTTGTAAGCACAATAAATCTTGAGGGTATTGTCTTTACATAATCCACAGAGTAACAGGGCCTTCCAATGCCTGTATCCTGTGAAACCATGAGAAAAAAAATCTTTCATCCTTTTTCTTTCTACCTCCTTCCTTCCTTTGTTCCTTCATTCCCTCCTTTCCTCTCTCTGTCCATCCGCCCTCCTCCTCCTCCTCCTCTTTTTCTTTTTCTTCTTCCTCTCTCTCTCTCTCTCCCCTCTCTGTGAGGAATTCTATTATAGATGTAGATACACAAACATTAGAAAGACAGAAGATGACTTTATAACTGATTCTGAATAAGTGTTGTATGGGCTGTGATTTCATGGACAAGTTCAAGGAAGCTAGGAAGAAGGAAAAATATATATTTTCAGGAAGATGGAATATTGTTTAAAATCTATAGACATAAAAAAGACCAATAAACTGAAAAAAATGGCAAATTATTTATCATGGTTATAGTGAATTTTGATTTTGAGAAATGAAAGTGGGCATATGGGGTGTTGGAAAGACAATAAGAAAAGTATCCAGGGGCTGGGGATATGGCCTAGTGGCAAGAGAGCTTGCCTCTCATACATGAAGCCCTAGGTTCGATTCCCCAGCACCACGTATACAGAAAACAGCCTGAAGGGGCGCTGTGGCTCAAGTGGCAGAGTGCTAGCCTTGAGCAAAAAGAAAGCCAGGGACAGTGCTCAGGCCCTGAGTCCAAGGCCCAGGACTGGAAAAAAACAAAACAAAACAAAACAGTATCCAAACATTAGATAGGGAATTTGTAATGTATTCTGAGTGACATAGGAAAATAGGGACAAATTTGAATATATGTGATTATGTTTGTGATTTAAAAAATTATTCTTCAGTGCAGATAAAGGATGGATAAGACAAAATGGACACAGGTGGCAAAGAAACTACATAAAAGATTTTTCTATAATCTGGAACAACATTATTTGGACTAATGGTGTAAGGATGGAAAAAGAGATACAGGAGCAAAAATGTATAAAATTATTAAACTGTTTATCTGGATGGTGTTTATTGAGAAAAATCCAAGTTTTATTCATATATTTTGTGGAATATGGTGGAGATTTTCATATAGAAAAATAAGAAAAGTAATAGTATCTTTGCTGGGAACATTTATGTGGAATATAACATTAAAATGTTTCATTTCTGTGCATATTGAGTTGGAAGTAGCTCCTGAACAAACGGATAGAAATGTAAATGATATCAATCCTGATGCTGGAGATTTAAAAGAAAAATTGAAATCAGGGATAAAGGTTTGGAAGTCAAATCATGAAAGAAATTAGAATAGAAATCTATTACAGAAAGAAAGTTTGTGGCCACCAACATTTAAAGGAAGAACAATTTCATAAAGGAGACTGAGAAACAGCATTTATAAAATAAGGGGCAACCAAAAAGATGGTGTCGTGGAAGCAAAAGGATGAGGTTATGTAACTTTGTCATATCTATTCCAATAACTACCAAATTTATACTTCCATAGAAACTGTAAAACAGAATATAAAACCATTAATTTATATAACTACTTTGGTGTCCAATAATGGACTACCTTGAATCGAACCTGTTCAAAACTAAACTTGAATATTTTCATAAAAATTGCAAGTTTCCCCACTCCTATGGTTGTATGACATATACATCATAGATTTCCTTCTTTATTTTTCACACTTAATATTTTATGTGGCAAGAAAATATTTTGGCTATAATATCAAAATTCTACATGTCATAGTTTTGCCTAATCCTTCAGAATGTGTCCAAAGATACCCAGAGAATGCTCAAACCACACATATTTCCACATTCTATGTGTACTACATTTTTCCACTAATTGCATGCCAATGATAATGTTTTATTTATAAAGTATGCACAGCAACTGACTAATAACAATAATAACAAAATACAAGCTCTATAATGATATGCTGTAATAGAAGTTATGTGAAGGAAGTCTCTCATTATCTTAGTAGCCATCTTGGTTATCACACTGGAGCCAAGTCATAGTGCCTGTGTTTAAGTAATTCTTATAATTGGCATTGGCTGCAAACAACAAGTATAATGATATTAGTAAATAAGATATGCCAAAAAAAAACTACAAAGTGCTTCATTTAAGTGAAAAGGTAAAAGTCCCTGACTTATAAAGAAATAGAAAAATGCTATGCTGAGGTTGTTAAGATCTACAGAAAGAATAATCATCTGATGAAACTGAAAAGAAGGTTAAGGAAATTAATTCAAGATTTAATAGTAAGCCATAGGTCACTGAGGCAGTGGAAAGAAAAATCATGAATAAGGAAGTACTACTGTATGTAGATACTGATAACATCATTATGTCTGAACTATCATACTCCCTTGCTTGGATTCAAGAAACACCATTTTAAATGGTAGCCTGTTGCTCTCTTTCTGTTAATATTCAATATATGAGTAAGAAAATCAGAATGATTGTTTTAAAAAAGGAAATCATACATATGAATCTGTAACCCCTCTGTACCACACTTTGACAATAAAGAAAAAAGATTTTTAAAAAAGTAAATCAAAGCATGTCCCTCCTGATCAAAACTTTTAAGGTTCATCCTATATTACCCATGATCTCCTATCATTTCCACTACTGTTATATACTTTTTTCCACTTCTTAGTTCTCATCCTTCCTGTCCACTCTACTTATACTAGCCTCCTTGTCTTGTACACACTATGTACCTTTTCTTCTTCGAATATTTTGTCAAGATGTTCCCTAAGCTTGAAAAGCTCTTACTCTAGATACTTATATCACTTCAACCCAAAATGTTCCTTCTTTTCAGTTTTTGCTCCAAATTAATGTCAAATTTTCCTTAAAAATTCTGTTTCAAATTAGAAAGCTTTACAATGACTCTCCCTTCCTTGATTTATTAATGTTTTCTTATGAAAACATTACTTACTATTGAACATCACTATGAATCTAATTTGTATTCTCCCTCAAATAAAAATTTTATAAAGACAGATATTATGCTAGTTTTGTGCATTCCTATACTCACAGATCCAGAAGTTAACACATATAGTATGAACTTACTAAATATTTATTAAATGAGCATAAAATGTAGAAGTTTCTAACAAAAAACAGTGATTAACTATATTACTAAGTTATTAAGTAGACTAAGGACTCTGAAGTTTCTATTTGATGTTACTGGTAATCTCTGCAAAAATAATTTCATTTGAAAGGAAGGCTAGAAATCATATTGTACTGAGATGAAGTAAATGGAAAGTGTGGGAGGGATAGCAAGATAATTTTTTAAGTTGCTTGGCTACAAAGAGATGTCTTCATCTGTTTTATATTCTAAATTTCTGTTCTTAGTTCACTTTCAACTCTGTAGGAAAAAAATGGTTCTAACTCTAAAACACTAATGGATCTGAAATATATTTTGAGAAGCAAGTAGAGAAAAATTCTTTTATGGGTCTGTATTCAAAGATGACATAGGATAGCATAAAGGGTCATACTCATTTTAGTGGCTTTAGATGTATAAAAAGAGAATGTTCCATGAGTTGTCTTTCATCTTTGAAACATAGGGTTTTCCGAATTCATTTTTAGGAAAGTCATTCTCCTAAAATATTTTCTGTGTGGTTTATGAATAGAATCATAAGTTGCTTATGCCAGTAGGACCTACCCAAGCCCTCCTCTGAAACTAGAGCAAATAAAATATTCAGTGCATAAATCATGAATGTATAAAAATAAAGAAAATATGACTCCCAGACTGGCAAATGATTTAATTTCAAACTTACAAATTAAATCGACTTTTGAGACTTTTAAAATAAAATTCTCGCTTGTCCCGGACACCCTGGGGAGGCTTTGCAGACGTCCTGGGCCTCACCTCCGTCCTGCTCTACCGAGCCCGCAGCTCTGAGTGATTGTGCCAATTGGAGGAATTGGTAACTTCAAGACACCAAGTAAATTATCTGAAAATCAAAAGAAATATGTGGGGCTGGAAATATGGCCTAGTGGCAAGAGTGTTTCCCTCCTGTACATGAGGCCCTAGGTTCAATTCCTCAGCACCAAATATATAGAAAACAGCCAGAAGTGGCGCTGTGGCTCAAGTGGCAGGGTGCTAGCCTTGAGCAAAAAGAAGCCAGGGACAGTGCTCAGACCCTGAGTTCAAGCCCCAGGACTGGCAAAAAAGAAAAGAAAAAAGAAAAAGAAATATGTATCATGTTTAACTCCAAGTGTAAACATCCCTGCCTCTCCATTTATGAGAAAGCTTGGCTTCAGGACTGGGGTGAATGTTTACCTAATGAAAAGATCTCCAGGAGGCCTGACTTATTCACCCTGGGTATAAATCCTATATACAATGATCATTATCGAACTATTTACCAGACGAGACTAAACTACAAAGTGAAGATTTTAAAAAGTCCATCATCCAAACATCATAGGCTACCGTGCTTTAATGAAGCCAGTGATGGTAGCCTCTGCCTTGCTATGGAGTATGGAGGAAAAAAATCTCTAAATGACTTGATAGAAGAGTGGAAAAAAAGAAAGCCACCCTCCTTTTCCAGCGGCTATCATTTTAAAAGTTGCCTTGAACATGGTGAGAGGACTGACGTATCTGCTCCAGGAAAAGAAACTGCTTCATGGAGATATAAAGTCTTCGAATGTTGTAATTAAAGGTGATTTTCAAACAGTTAAAATCTGTGATGTAGTAGTCTCTCTACCACTGGATGAAAATATGATTGTGACTAATCCTGAAGCCTGTTATATTGGTACTGAGCCATGAAAATCAAAGGAAGCTTTAGGAGAAAATGGCATTATTACCGACAAGGCAGACATATTTTCCTTGGCCTAACACTTTGGGAAATGATGTCCTTATCTATCCCACATATTAATCTCTCAGATGATGATGATGAAGATAAAGCTTTTGATGAAAGTGACTTTGATGATGAAGCACACTATACTGCATTGGAAAACAGACCACCTATTAACACTGAAGAACTCGATGAGTCTTGCCAGAAAGTAGTTGAACTCTTCTCTGTGTGCACCAATGAAGATCCTGCAGATCATCTTTCTGCTGCTCAGATTGTGGAGGCTTTGGAGCTAGATGAGGAGTGACCATGTTCACGCTCACAGCCTGAAGTATGGCTTGTGTATATAACCATTCTCTTCATTCAAATATATTTAGTTGCTATGGTCCATTGTCATTGTACTCTAGACATGGCCCATTTTAGGGCCATAGTCTTAGCATAAGCACTTGGTATACTGGGTTTTCAGTGAAATACTTATGTATTTTTCATACAGACTTAACACTAATGATTCAACATCTATAAACTGGGTCTAAAATTAATTTGAATTGAGCAACTGATACGTTTATTAACCATCTTTCTCAGATAGTCTCTATTTTACTGGATGGGTCTGTAAAATTAGCAGTTTAGATAGTACAAAGTAGGTGTACATATTTCAGAACTTCAAACCACTAACTGGCTTTCCTTGGCTGGTGTGCTGGTTAAATGGTCCCTGGGACCTGAGGAGATGATTCCCAGTGGCTCTGTGGGTATTCCTAGACTCTCCTGATAGCTTGTCCTGCTGTCTCTCAGCTCTCCCCAGATCTTTTGTGTTTAATTTATTAAATTTGTTTTCCATACTGAGATTCCTTGTTTAGTTTTTATTTGCTAATCTGTATCCTAAGAAGCATTTTAAAGCTGTTTTGAAAGAATAATAGGACAATGTAGAATAAAGGACAGCTTAAGTACCAGGAAAAAAAAATTCTCTAAACTAGTGATGATAAATCAGATCTACAAAATACCACATTTTGTCCTAGTAGCAAATGTGAAGATAATATTGTCTGTAAAATTTTAATTATGATGAAATTGAAGGCTCTAGAATAAGAGATAATTATGTCACAAAAGAGTATGGAAGAAAGTAGACAATATTTTGAAGGAGGACAAATTGAGAGTACAGGATCTTATGGGAATCTACCCAGAATATTGTAAGTCAGGATATTGTAAATATACTTGCACATCCATGTTCATTCCTACACTATTCACAACACCCAAGTTATGGAAAGAGTCGTGGTACTGTATTATAAATACATGGTAAATGTGGAACATGTACAAAATGTTAAGTGAGGTAAGCCAAGTTCAGAGGGACAAATGGTGCATGTTTTCTCTCAAATGTAGAACTTTGATCTAAAAGACAACTAGATGGTATCTTATAAAGGAATCTATGCATTTACACACAAATAGACTAAAGGATGATATTGTTAGGTGAGGAACACAACCATATAACTCCTCTGAAAATTTAAAATACTATTTATCAAAACCAATTCCAAGAAATGGAAGCATGTTTTATGTTGTTGGATGTGGTACTGGTAATGGCAATGTTTTCTTTTGCTTCTGGTTTTATTCTTCTTTTTGGGGGGAGTGGCAAATGAGGGGCACAGAAAGGGAGGAAGGGTGAATGAATGCAGTCACTCAGTATTCAGTATATACTATTTGGGAAATTCCCTATGCAACCTGTGAACAGGGACAGGAGAGGAAAATTAAGGTAGAGAAAAGGAAGGGGTAACATTGTCCCAAAGAGAAATGTAATCATTATCTTATTTTTTCAAATTGATTGTCAAAGTGAAGTACAGAGGGTTACAGTTTCATACACAAGGCAGAGTACATTTCTTATCCAACTTGTTATCTCCTCCCTCATTTCCCCCCTTCCCCTTCCCCATTTCCCTCTCCCCATCATTTGTACAGTTGGTTTACATGATATAGTTTTGTAAGTATTGCTGTTGCATTGGTTTGTCATTACCTTATTTATGAAAAGGTAACCTTTCCATCCCACACCTTAATAGTAATGATAAACTTATACTTAAAAAGAGCTAAACAAACTGATGAAAAGCTTTAAAAACTAAGAGTAGAGGATCCTAGATATTGTCTATACTTTCTTCTTTGAGCTTCACAATTTTTTAATATTATTAAAGCATGAACTTCCATTTCTGAGAAATGTTTCCTATTATTAACTAAGTATGAGAACAAGTATTAACTAAAACTAACAACTCAACAACCCTAAACATTTTATGTATTCATATATATTTCATATATATTAGACAACTTCCTTTAGCTATTCTTTGGAATAAGTGTGTACTACATAAATTCTCCATTTTATTTCAGCTGAGAGTGTCTTGAATTTTTTTCTTTCCTGAATGATGTTTTTTGCTGAATACTGGACTTGAGGATGAAAGTGCTACTATTTATCACTTGAAAAATATGGTGTCACTTCCTTTTGGCCTCTGTTTTCAGTTGAGAGAATCATTGAAATAATATTTTTCTCCTGAAGTGACAACTTTTAAGTCTAGGTATTATTTGAGTACTTTAAAATATTTTTTTCTGTAACGCATTCTACAATTCATATGACATGAATATCAGAATTTTACTATAATCTAGTTCTCCATGTCAATTTTTTAAAAAATTTCATGACATGTGTTCTTAAAAAAAGAGTTGATATAAATTATTTCTAGTTTTCTACTAACCAAATCCATGATTTTTTCTTGTGTTCCAGTTTAGCTGTTGGATCCACCCCCTGATATTCTTTATCAGTATATATTAATTATGCAAGAGAATGGGTCTCATCATATTGTCTTTAATCTTTATTTCCTTTATTTGATTTTTCAGTTCTAATTTTTCCATTTGATTCTACACAAATTCTATATTAAAATTTAGGTGTATTTTTTGTTTTGTTTTGTTTTACTAATTTTGGCTTGAACTCAGGGCTTGGTCATTGTCCCTGAGTTTTTTTCTCAAGGCTAGCACTTGAGCCACAGATCTATTTTTTGCTTTTGGTGGTTAACTGGAAATAAGAATCTCACAGATTTCCTTCCTGGGATGGTTTCAAATACCAATTCTCAGATCTCAGCTCTTGAGTAACAAGGATTACAGGAGGGAGCCACTGCCACCTGGCTTTTTATTTTTTACTTTTCAACTCTTTATCTATTACAATAAAGGGATAGAAACTGCATCCTTAAGAAGAGTAAGGGGAAAGGTGTGTAGAGGAAGGATGGGTGAGAATGTTGAAAGAAGTACCATTGACGAAGGTATATTGTATGCAATAAACTTTATTAAATGGCAACTCCTTTGAACAACTGCTTGAAGACAATAAACAAAGATAAAAAAAGCAACTACAGTATAAGCATACATTTATAGTGTCATACTTTCTTGTTGTTTGAACCATGTTCATAATTACTTGTTAAAACACTCTTGAATAATTGCTGTGCTTTCTATATCAAATAATGTTTTTGTCATCTCAGTACTGGTATCTGCTGATTGTCTTTTTTTCACTTAGTTCAAGGTTTTCTTGTTTGTTCACATGATAAATAGTTTTCTATTAAGAAATGACAATTATATGAAGTGAAACTGAATCTTATGTAAATCTGTTAAACTGTCTTCTTTTGGTAACTCTTCAGCAGAGGGAGGAAAGATGATACTGAAGTTAGTTCTTATTATTACCAGGTGGGGTTAAAAGTCCTACATTTTTTGTATATATACACAATGGAGTCCTATGCCTCTGTCAGAAAGAATGATATTGCCACATTTGCAAGGAAATGGAAAAACCTGGAAAAAATTTTACTAAGTGAAGTGAGGCAAATGGAAAGAAAAGTAGGTTGCATGGTTTCCCTCATTTGTAAGAACTAGAATATGTCTATGATATTCTTAACAGGGAATCACAACAACCCCATTGCTAATTAAGTGTATCAACATGAACTCCAAGATATGGAAATAAGAACTTATTATGTCTTGTACATAGTTTTAAAATTTGTTTTTGCCAGTCTTGGGGCTTGAACTCAGAGCCCGAGCACTGTCCCTGGCTTCTTTTTGCTCAAGGCTAGCACTCTACCACTTGAGCCACAGTGCCACTTCTGGCTTTTTTTTCTATATATGTGGTGCTGAGGACTCAAATCCAGGGCTACATGTATACTTGGCAAACACTTTACCACTAGGCCATATTCCCAGCCCCCCATAGTTTTAATTTTTTTTTCTTTCAGTTCTCTTAGCTTTTTGTACCGTGTGTCTTGTATATAAGATTATTCGACCAGGGGAAGGGAAAGGGAATCACAGAAACAGCAGGACAAAGGATAAACTAATGCAACAACAATACTCACTTGACACTAGGTTGGATATGACCCTTAAAACTTGGTATGGAGGGGAGTAGGGAGCAGTAAGCAGGAGAAAATAAGAGATAGGGTAACAGTGTTTTAAAACAAATGTGATCATTACCTTACTTACAAAACTGTAATATCCCTGTTCATTACTTTTTTAGGTTTTGTTTTGTTTTGTTTTTGTTTTTTGCCAGTCCTGGGCCTTGAACTCCGGGCCTGTGCACTGTCCCTGGCTTCTTTTTGCTCAAGGCTAGCACTCTGTCACTTGAGCCACAGTGCCACTTCTGGCCATTTTGTATATATGTGGTGCTAAGGAATTGAATCCAGGGCTTCATGTATAGGAGGCGAGCACTCTATTCCCAGCCCCCTGCTCATCACTTTTTTAATAAAGATTTTTTTAAAAAGAAAGACTGTAAGTTAAAATTTTCCCTGAAAAACTTGCTGTACTATATTAAAAACATTCTTTTTACCTTCAAAAAGCTCATTATTTTGGATAATATTCTCACTACATACTATAAAATGATTATGATTAATAAATAACTGAAATTCATTCCAAATAAAAAAAAATCCTACATCTCTACCTAGTGTTCTGTGACTCCATGTTCTAGGGAGATTGGGATGCTTTGTTATACTTTGGTGAAAATCATCATTTTAATTTTCTACAAAGTTTTTTCTGTTATAGTTAGTTTTGAAGACAGCATACCCCATGGTGTTTTACTACAGGAATATCATTATTACTTAAAAATCTCTTGTCTTCCTGTGCTTCCACTTTTATAGTTCTTTTGCACAAAGAGACCAGGCTTTATTGTGGTTCTTTTTGTTTCTACTTATTGGCATCTCCAGATCATTGGTCTATAAAATTCTACATTTACAGTGTATGAGACAAAAGAAAGCCCACCAAACTCATGACAGTGATCACTGTGTTCTTCCTTAGATCTTGTTTGGTAGCTGGTGTCTTCTTTTAAGGTACTGGAGATTGCTTTTATCAGTGTGTGTGTGTGTGTGTGTGTGTGTGTGTGTGTGTGTGTGTGTGTGTGTGTATCTTAAGAGAAAATAATAGTACAGTAAGAAAAAACATAAGACCAAATATAGTTTCTCAGTTATTTTTCTTCTGGTTTTAAAAATTAAGTTGAAACTTTAAAATAAAAATGATATATAAGCTTTTGCCAAATACACCTATATGCAGAGGAAATTAAGCCTAGTGAATTATAAATAAAGATGGTGTAAGGTAAATTTCCACACTTTCCTCAACTACTAACGTAATGAGACCAATAGACTACTAAAAGTTAGGTATATACGGTATGATAATTAGAGCAGTAATTAAAAATGGTGCACAGAAATTCACAAGGAGATACAACAGTTAAATAAAAATGTGATTACAAGGACCAGGCATGGGGGGTACCAGTTGTAATCCCACCTTTTTGGCAGTCTGAGAATAGAATCACCATTCAAGGCAGCCCTGGCATAAAGTTGATGAGATTCTATCTCAAAAGGAAGCTTGGTAACCCACTCTTGTGGTCCCAGCTAGTAGGAGGAGGAGGAGGAAGGGGAGGGGAAGGGGGAGGGGGAGGGGGAGGGGGAGGGGGAGGAGGAGGAGGGGGGAGGAGGAAGAGGAGGACGGGGAGGAGGAGGAGGGGGAGGAGGAGGAGGGGGAGGAGGAGGGGGAGGAGGAGGAGGAGGAGGAGGGGGAGGGGGAGGGGGAGGGGGAGGGGGAGGGGGAGGGGGAGGGGGAGGGGGAGGGGGAGGGGGAGGGGGAGGAGGAGGAGGAGGAGGAGGAGGAGGAGGAGGAGGAGGAGGAGGAGAAGGAGGAGGAGGAGGAGGAAGAGGGTCCTAAGCCAGCTTGGGCAAAAGTTAGCTTGAAACCCCAAGTTAATAAAGAGATGTGGCTCAAGTGGCAGAGTGCTTGCCTAGCAAGTATGAAGGCCTGTTTACATCTCCCAGTGTCACAAGTAAAGGAAATTCTAAAAGCTTTATGAAAACAATAAAATGGTCAGATAAACAAAAGAAAGGAACAGACCAAGGAAAATTGGAAACAAAGAATAGATATGCATAATAATCAAATTAAATGTTTGTAATCTAAATAGACCAATGGAAACATAGGTTAACATAATTTAAACTGATGGTATGGGTATGTGCTTTATAGAAAAACACTTCAAATATAATAATATTGTCAGATTTAAGGTGAGAGAATGAAAGGAATTATATCATGCAAATATTAGCTACAATGCAGAAGATATGGGATATATTAGCGTAATATATAAAATAGATCGGATAATAATCCTATTACTGTGGTAATTGTGGACAGATTTAAAAAAAAAAAAAAACAGAATACAGAGCACAGAAATGAAGCTATACCCATTCGCCTGTTTGATTTTCCAGTGAAAATGCCAATGCAATTTAATGGAGAGAAGATAGAAATAGTCTATAACCAAAGCAAAATGCTTACCATTTAAATTCTTCAGGATAAGTGACAGTACTGTGAGATGTCGTAAAAGGAGGTATTCATTTGAGAAAACAAGCCCTGCTTTGATTGAGTTTCAGAGGTTGCTTATTTTTGATGTGATCACTCTTGCCAAACCTTATGACATTCTCCATTGATAGCAATGAAGCTCTCCACAAATATAGCAAATACTAAGAATCAAGAAAGTTAAGGTTGAATGTATAAAGGGAGATGAGCTAGATACATACTTATGATTATTGGTTTTGTTTTTGTTTTTAGTTTTGAGGATGCAAGATTCTTCTGCTTCAGGCCTTGAGTACTGGAATTTTAGGGTATACAAAACCACACTCAAGTCTTAAGACCATTTTGAAGTACGGAAGCAAATAGTTTCAGTCACTCTGGTCATGAAGCCAATTTTAATTTCAGAAGAGTTTACTTTATAAAAAGTCTATCATATTATATTGTATATTATACAAGAAATTAAAAGAACATGCTATTCATTATAATTTCAGCAGTAAATCCAACTCAGAATGTATTTCTATTTGTGAAGTTAGAGTATAGGAATTGAAGGAATGGGTAATAATGGCTATCCCAGAGAGTAAGATAATTAGAGTTAAAGACAAAAAAAAAATGTGTAATCTGAGGCTGTACCACTGCATAGAAAATGCCTTCAGCAGTTAGTGAAAATATTCTATACTGTTTCAGCAGTTAGTGGAAATATTCTATACTGTTTCAGGATTTGTTGTATATACCTTGTGTAACCTCTTCATAGTACTATAACATAGAACTGTCTCCCATTTCCGGAATATAAGCATGCATGGACACATGTGCACAAAATACACACACATTTGGTTGTAAGCTCCATGAGCGTTATTAATAAGTATTGTGGGACTAGGAATATGGCCTAGTGGTACAGTGTACAGTGGTACAGTGCTTGCCTCATATACATGAAGCTCTGGGTTCGATTCCTCAGCACCACATATACAGAAAAAGCCAGAAGTGGCACTGTGCTCAAGAGGTAGAGTGCTAGCCTTGAGCAAAAAGAAGCCAGGGACAGTGCTCAGGCCCCGAATTCAAGCCCCAGGACTGGCAAAAAAAAAGTATTGCATCTTTATGTCAATATCACCTTGAATAGTCTGACCCTTACAGACCCAATATATATTCATATTATAAATTTTGTCTATATTATCAGTTAATTCTAGGTATTCTCCTATATTAAATTGGCATCCTCATTCTCAAACTTCTAAAAAAAAGAGTGCCTTTTGAGATATACTTCTTTCCTAAACACATATGGCAACATTGTGCAGTATGGCCTAAGGAAGAGGACCAGAATGAATGTTGAAGAAGCCCGGATGTTGATTCAAGCAATTAATTCCATCTCTAATTCATAACACAATTCACTGACACATTGCAGCAGCTACAATGCATATTTTAGTTTATTATATTTATCTCCTGTGGAATGTCAAATAATTGCTCCATGAGCAGAGAATATAGAACAAGAAAATGGTATGTTACATGAAGAGATTGACTTCAAACTCTAATCAGAATTATATTTGTGAATATACCATTTCATTTCCATTCTGCCCAACTGCTGTGACAATGACTAGAGCATTATTTAACATACACTTGCTACTCTCATTTAATGTCAGTGCCTATGCTCAGAAGTGCAGTTAAAATGTTTTAGGCTTTGCATTCGATATTAATGGCAAATATATTAAATACATGTTAAAAGCAGATGGGCTTTCTTTACTCTTGGTTTGAAGAAAATTGCTCTCTTTATCTCCAAAAAAGTAATTTCTTTAACAATAGCAGTTTGCTACCTAAGGGAGAAATACTCAAAGGAGAAATAAAGTAAAATAATTCAATAGACTACAATTAGCATATTTATATAGTATTCTGTTTAGAATTATCTTAATAATTCACCATCATCTAAAAGACAAACATACTTTAGTATGATTTATTCAGATGAAAAAGGCATCACACAAGAAGTGTTGTTTGGAAAGTTGGATACTTAATTCAAGGATAAATTCTCAAAAAGCCAGTTCTGGAAACATAACCATTTCCAGATATCTACATATATAAATAAAGGTGGTAAGGACACAAATTTGTGGAATGGCAGCTTAATCTCAAATGGCAGAATCTTTGACAGTTTTTAGTTGCAATATCCCTGATTCTTTTTTTGTGTGTTTTTTTTTTTTTTTGTTGTTGTTCTTTTTTTGGCCAGTCCTGGGGCTTGGACTGAGGGCCTGAGCACTGTCCCTGGCTTCTTTTTGCTCAAGGCTAGCACTCTGCCACTTGAGCCACAGCGCCACTTCTGGCCATTTTCTGTATATATGGTGCTGGGGAATCGAACCCAGGGCCTCATGTATATGAGGCAGGCACTCTTGCCACTAGGCCATATCCCCAGCCCCTGGTTCTTGATATCTATGTAAAATTTTAATGAGCCTTTTTATTCAATGAGATATTCATTATCTCATTCATCTCTAAAATTCCTATGTTTACTTGTAATCTCTTGTCTTACACAGATGCCTAGAATCCTTCTTCCTCTTCTCTCACATCTCTTCTGACACCAACACTTGTATGTACCTCTTCCAACCAATAGAGTTTTACTGGTTTTACAGCTGAACAAGTCCAAACTTCTATTTTTATGTTTTCTTTTTCCTTGTTTACTTCTTTCCCTCTTACTCATTTCTCAGCCTCCCTTGTGAGTAAAAAAATAATTTCCTTTCCTGTTCTCCTATAGAGCATAAATGCACATGCACACACACACACACACACACATGTGTGTATGCACACTAACACATTCTTTTTTATGAGGTTCTGTGCATGAAGGCTAATTCAAGTACTTTTCCTATAACAATTCTATATTTAAGAAGAAATGTTGGTGCCTGCTGATAACACTGTTCAAAAGTTCATGATAGAGGATGTAGAAATTTGTAATAATTGCTAAAATAGCTCGTTCTGATTCGACATAAGATAATGAAGACAAAGCTATTTTTAGAAAATAAAAGTATTAATTTTACATTACTAAAGTAAAACAAACTATGAGAAAATAAAAGTGCTTTCTTAAATGTTATACTCAATTCTGTCTGTTAAACACAATGCCAAATTCTGCCTCTACATCTTTGTCCATATACCATTTAAAAGTTTACTGTGTACTGTATCCACCTGTTGCTCTTATGAATAAGATTTATTTATTCCAAAAAGGATATTTTTATTTAGTGTGCAGTTTATTTTTTAATTTTAAGGAAGGGATATCAAGAAATCGTTTATTTGTTCAATTTATGTTGCAATAGTAAAAAATAATAGTATAAGAAAAGTTACTTCAGGCAACTGTACCCTATTCCATTTTTATTAACTCAAAGTCACAATTAGAATGATAATATTGGGGGCTATAAGTGTGAAATAAAAATTAGGAAATTGTGTCTAAGAGGTGTAATTCTTAGATAATAATAACTGATAGTTGGAGGGTAAAAAAGTTTTGTATAAGTTCTTTAAAGTTTCTAATTACATAAAAACAATGGCTTTTGGACTTTACATCTTTAGTATAATTAAAATTTAAAACATTATCCACTTGGGCTGGGGATGTAGTTTGAGGTACAGTATTTGTCTTATACAGCCGAGGCCAATGAGGGGAAAACTTAAAAAAATAGTCTAGAGGAGGAGAAAGTGACCTTCCCTCCCATCACACACACACACACACACACACACACACACACACACATATTTTTCTTCTTATTTTCACCAATTTGGTGACCAGTAAAAGTACTGTGCTTTGTTACATTTTTTCAAGGATACAATCTCTAGACAAGTTATTGGGGAAAGGAGATGGAGGATACAATGTTTGTTAGTTTGTCTTACACACATAACGGACAGACTCAGAACTTCAAAACCATTATCAAGTACCAGCTTTTCCTTTGAAAATTAGCCATTTTAGTTACAGAATATCTTTTCTTGACTTTTTTTCCTGAACATAAAATTGGAGAAAATAAACAGGAGAGTGTGAAACTATAAACCTTGAAATAACTTAAACTCAACTTCCATTAACATTCAATTATTGAACAAATTGTTTAAAGTCCTTTTGCCTGGATGCTATGGTTGGAGAGTACCACCTAAATTCCAGTTGCAATTGAATCTCCATTTTGAAGTATTAAGAGACTAGAACTTTAAGAGATGACAAGATTATGAAAAATCTGTCCTCGGGAATGGACCTATGGGTTGATGGGTTATTGGGGTATGGCAAGAGTCTGTCTGCTTTAAAAGCTAGTTTGGCTTTGCTTCTTGAATGTGTCCCTCTTGTCATTTGACACTCTGCACTTCCTGAGGACTCTGCAGAATCCTCGCAGTGGGAAAACCCTCACCAGACACAGCTCTTCAGTTTTGGACCTCCTGTTAAACATAATAATATATTTATTCTTTATAAACCACCCACTCTCTGATATTTTGACTATCACAGAAATAGTAATAGATAATGGACCAAGATGTGAGTTGTTTTTTTCCTATGTAAATTGGAGATTATAGTATCAACCATTCTACTGAATGTTCTGAAGACTAATTGAGATAACATATTTGCAATATCTATTATAATGCCAAGCAGTAATATATAGTAGATTAATGTTTAACAAATGGTAGATGTCACTATTCAGCTAATTTCACCAAGTACTTACTATATGACATTTTTTTCAGAAGCACTAAATATACAGAGATGAAATACAGCCTTGATGCTTCAATAGCTCACATAATACTTGGACTTATGCAAAAGGTTCTTCCACTCCAGGTTCAATATCTAGGGCCATTTTTTTGATAATGTGCCAGATGCTATCCAGTTCAATTTTTTTGTTGGTACAGAGATTTGAACTTGGGGCTTCATGTTTGCTAGGCAGGTGTTCTACCACTTGAGCCACACCTCCAGCTCCTAACCAAGCCTTTTAAACCTGATATTAGGTAAGGATAGGAATGCTGTAGGCTTTACTTAGACAATCTAAAACATTAAGCAACCAATAGGATTTTATGTAACCTTCGCTTAAATTTTAAGTGAATAGCTTCTATTTATCTTTTATAGTTTTAAAATTCAATGAGTTATAAAAATTGTCACAAAACAACTTAGCAAGATTAATTTTGTATTTATCAAAGCTATCCAAAATTCTGAATTGGACAAGAACAAAGACCAAATCCTACAGCAAAATTATGTTTAATTAACAGACAACATCCTTGCTTGAAAAATATTTCAAAGCATAATTCTTATCCCTAAACCTATCTGAGCACCGGGTATGATATCCTGTACCTAAATGGAACTTTACAAATATTTTCTGAGTACCTGTAGAAACAAATTAATCAAATGACTGTTTTAATCTGCAATGTTATTATTACCCTAATAAGCTGTAAATAAATATATATAAGTAAATTTAATAGAAAAAAATCGAATGGAATTTTGGCCAAAATATCGGGATCAAGGTAAGTTTTAAAAAGAAGATATATTTTTAGCTGACCATTTTTATTAGAAAGCAAAAGGAAAACGGAATATTAAGTGTTGGCTATGGTGCTTAGATTATATTTTAAACAACTGGAGATTTTTTGAAGGTTTTTAAAAGAAGAATCATATAACCAGTCTTACAATGTAAGACATATGAATAACAATGAGTATCATTAATTAGGTTATTTCACATGAATTATTGCATTTAACTCTAACAAAGACCTTGTGAGTAAAAGGTTTTTCTTCTGGAAGTATAATTTGGTACTTTTTTTCTGATTATGAAATACACATAAAATTATCAGTTAGTATATATTTCAGTGAATTTAGTAATATTACATTCATATTTTACAATTAATGCCAATATCTAGCTTCAGAATAGTTTTTACCTTTTAAAACTGGAATTCTGTACACATAATTCTCCATTCTTTCTGCACCCCCTGACAAATAATTCCCTTACTCTTGTCCTTCCTTCTTTGCTCCTTCTTTCTTTCCTTCCTGCCTGGTTTGCTTCCCTCCATCTTGTCTTATCTCCCTCCGCCTCTTCCTGTTACCTTTTCTACATTTTCCTCTTTCTACTTATCCTCATTTCCTCCCTTTCTGGAAAGAAATGATCCTTCATAGAAAATAAATGATAGTATATTAGGACACATTTGTACAATTCTAAATATTCTAAATTCAAAGTTCATAAACACTATGTTATTTTATGACTTGAAACTCTTTCACCTATTTTCTTCCCTTGAATTCAAGTCACTACTATTCACACACATCTCAACTCCAAAAAGTGATGTAAGCTGCTCTATTTACTAATGTTTACAACCAAATCTCCAATGGCCTTATCCATAGTTTATCCATATAATAAATTAAGTCAGAATTCAACCTTGCGTAGTTGAAGACAATTATTTATAGAGAAATTGCCTTTCAGGGAATTTTTATAAATACATCACAAAATAAAACTGAATGCTTTAAAGAAAATGAAGAAAATTGGCTGGGAATAAGGCCCAGTGGTAGAGTGCTTACCTCCTATACATGAAACCCTGGGTTCGATTCATCAGCACCACATATATAGAAAAAAAATCCAGAGGTAGCACGGTGGCTCAAGTGGTAGAGCCTTGAGCAAAAAGAAGCTAGGGACAGTGCTCAGTAATTTGTAATCTTTGTAAAAATAAGGAAAGTGTTCAATTAATTTGAGACCATTTCCCGTCTGATCAAAAATTTAATACCAGTCAGTCTCCTCTATAAACAAACAAAGTTAGGATTTTAGCTAGGCAAGAAAAAGAGCTTTCTCCATGTGAACACAGGGTTAATGTTGGCTGGCTTTATTTTGGGACTTACATGGCAATAACACAGTATATACACCTAGTAAGTTTAGATTGAGTAAATTGCTCCAAATGTGTCCCTGTTTACATTTTTCCAGATCTATTCTAAGTATATTATTCTACCTCCCTGATGAAATGAACAAGAAAGCTCCCAGTGCATGGTTATATGATGGTTTTCTACCTACTGCCAGGCTCTCTCTGCAGGAAGTGTTTTTCTTCAGAAGTAGGGATTATGGCATATTTTTAATCAGAGTTCTACTAATTAATCCCCCTGGAACAGTATTTCTGAGAGAAGCAATGTATTCCTTCATTAAAATCAAAGTTCTTTCATAAAAACCAAGTAATTCTCATTCTCATTTACATAATAGGAGGTGAGAGTTCACAAAGTTGGCACCTAGAGTAGTATTTAAGACAAAAATTAAATCCAAAAACAATTCAACATCAACCTGATTCGGGTGTTGGTAAGATTGAAAGCAACAAGTATAAAAGACTTCAGTTTTCCTAATAAATTCCAATTAAATAAACCATTTATTTGGAATAAATATGTCACTGTTAGTAGTATAACCACATCAGCATGAAAATAATATTATTTTATTACAAATCAACAAGGGAAAAAGTGTAGAGATCACTTTCTACTACCATTGGTAAGTAACAGGCTCTTTGTATCCTGTGGTTGTGATGTTTAGGAATTGTGTAATTTATTGCCCTTGGATTAAGGACTCTTTCAAAATGATTGAATTTATGACATAAGTATCCCATTTATACAAAATTACCATGGTAAAAATACTATTTGAGGACTGAGGATCTATCTTAGTGAGGGAGCATTTATCAACCACATGCGCTGGGATAGGGGAATCTTTGTTCTCAAAACACATTTTTGCTCGCATGGCTTGGCCCACTTACAACCCTTTCCCCCTACTGTCCTGAAATTCTCCAGTCAATTCTCCAGTCAATTCTCCAGACCTAATCTCCAAGCAGGCCACAACTGGTTGAATGGTTAACATGCACAATAGGTTCCCAGAACCAGGCCATTTGAAGGAATTACCAGAAACTCTCAAGACGTGTCCTGAAATTCCTTGCAACTCTCCAGCTACCTTCAAGACTACTCTCACCTAGGACCCTACTTAAATCTCTCCACCCCTGCTCTCATTATGCCTCAGTCTCCTGATTGTTCTCAAAACACCCTGATGTTCTTCTTTAATTTTCATTAAAGTTGATCTGGTCTGATGGGTTCACTTTCTGCTTTTTCTTTATTCTAATATCCTCATGACTCAGTTTCCTAACACTGGGTTCTTTTCCAAGCCTGGTAAAATGATACACTATTTGGTAAGTTACAAAAAGGGAAGGTAGAAAGTCTCTCACAGTGTATTATCCTATCATAGAACACAGGAAGCGTGACATTATGTATTGCCTCCATATCCCATTCTTAAATTTCTCACATACTGATCTTTTAACATGAACTTTATGAAAGATTATTGAAGGTAATAAAATATTTCATCTTTGTATAGCCTGAAGCTCATCTGAAGTCTGTGAAATGCTTACATATTCCAGTATACCAACTCAAATAATATAATCCAACAAAATCATTTAGAAAATCAGGGGAAAAAAATTTTAGATAATTAGGGGAAAAAATAGAATCTGGTGTTTCAATTTTTATGGAAAAATAAAATACCATGAGCAAATGCTAAATTGTTATGGGGACAGTAAGAATGTTTATTTGATATGAAATGTAACTAAGAGTTATATTGTAAACATAAGACAAAAAATCCAAAGATTGGACAACTTTGTTATTGAAAATTTGTACAAGATGACAAAAACTAACAAGAATAGCAGAAGTGAATGGAATTCTCTGCTTTTATTAAGTTTAAAAGATTACAACTTTTCCTTTTTTTAATATTATTATAGAAAGTTTCTCCCTAAAATAATATAAACAAAATTCAAACTGAAAACTATCCATTCAACAAATAAAACTTCTAGTCAATGATTCAGTAAATTTTTTGTTTATAATACTGTATTTATGCAAGAGAAAGTACTCCTCTAGCCTAGTCTTTGGTCTACTCTTTTCCACTGGGATAAGGAAAATACCTATTTGAGCTGTCTTTCAAGATAGGGTGGAAGGACTGATAAATACATTTCCACAGTCACTCTGCCACTGAATTTTATTACAGGGGATATCAGGCTTAATTATATGGAACAAATTAGATAGATAGATAGATAGATAGATAGATAGATAGATAGATAGATAGATAGAGCAAATAAATGGAATCAAATGGAAATTATAGAAGAAACAAAAATGAAAGGAAAATGTTACTGAATGGTTTCAATAGTAGAGTGAGAAGATACAATAACCTCTCAACTATAGGAAAGATCAGTAATATTCACACAATTTGAAAATTAGAAAGTTTATAAAAATGAGTGAATTGTGATGAAATTTGTAGTATTTGTATCATTTGACTATAAAAGGAGGAAAAGAGAGAATTGAACTTAACTTAAAGTAACAAAAGCATCTGAGCCTAGCATGGTGACTCACGTATGTAATTTTAGCTACTCAGAAGATTGAAATTTTTGAGATTACAGTTAGTGACCAGTCAGGGCAAAAAAAAAATTAAGAAACTCACTGTCAATAACGATCTGGATGTGGTATTTTACAACTATTATCTAGCTACCAGGAAGGCTAAAACAGTTGGATCTTGTGCTGGTGGACACTGAAGCAGAAAGAAGCCCCCACTCCGTGCCCCTCTATCTTTACTAAAACTTATACATCAAGACACAATGTTTTCTTTTGTGGGGAAAAATATACCCGCAGGCAATGAAGGAGATAAAATTTAAACATCACTGCTATGGATGGAACTGTGTGGCCAGAGATATTTTCTCATTAGACATTTTCTGAGTCATCTCTTTCTAATCCATTCACTTTAAAATATTAAACAATGAGTCGTTTCTCAAATATTGATCTTGATAATGACTGTTAGGGAAAATTTTGAATCTTAAATATGATGATATACAGGAAAAAATTCACTGTGCCCCTGTACCTGTATTATTCACAAGCAATAGCCATTCTAGCATAAAGTTTACTACTTACTCTCTTTTCCAGTCATTTCATGAATATCTATTCATTCCCCTAAGCAGAAGTGGATACTACTGGAGACATATAGTGATGCTTGATACTACCAATATCACCTAATACTTGTCTGAGTAAACACTAGGTACTCATAAATTTCAATAATTAATTTACAAATTTGAAAATTTCTAGAACTCTCAAGTATCTATCAGTTCAATAATATGTTAGTCACCTATATTGTTTATTAATATTTATACCTTGCTAAATATATATTGATTGTCTTTGTGCCAGAAGTTCTAAAATGTACCAGAGAAAGATTAATAAGATGGAGATTTTGTGCTTGCTTCAGCAGCACATATACTAAAATTGGAATGATACAGAGAAGATTAGTATGGCCCCTGCAGAAGGATGACATGCACATTTATGAAGCATTCTATATTTTAATAGCTATGAACATATGATCATATAAAATGATGCGAAGTGAAATGAACTCCAAGCTAGAGAAACAAGAGGTTTTTCATTGGTGTTATTTTTAATGTACCAAGAGAAATTATGTCTTTTTTCTTTTGTTTTTCTTCCCTATGGTTTATACCCTTCTGTCGCTGTATTTGATTTTGGTACCCTGGGTATTGTGTATATGTTTATCTGAATTAGGGAAGAGAAAGGGAACATCAACATGGTTTGACAAAGGATAAAAGATGAACTAATGCAACAGTGATACTCATAAGACAAACTGTACAACTTCGGGGCAGGGGGATTGGGAAGAAGGGAAACTGGAAGAAAAACAAAGGAGGTAACAAGTTTTAGAAGAAACGTACTCACTACCTTATGTATGTAACTGTAACCACTGTGTTCATAACTTTGACAATAAAAATATATTTAAAAATGAGTCCTGGCTTGCATGTAAGCCTAGAGCATTCAATCTATTGAGGTGCATGCAAATAAATTTCTTTATAGGTTGATAAGTACACTGTTAGAAGTACAGCCTTCTATAGCCAAGCAGAAAAAAATCAATTAACTAAATTTTGGATTGGGGAGTAGAAAAGCCTATTTAGAAAATGACATCTAAACTTGTTGCAATAAAGGAGAATATGAGTCATTCTTAGGTATATACCAAAAATAAACTAGTAAAGACACATAATAAATCACATGAATAAGTGCACAAAACATAGAGCAAATGCAACGTATAAAGGAAGGCATACATTACATTCCAATAAAGTTTCAAAATACTATGTGTGGCTCATGATTTGATTCAGGAAGACGAAGATAGATACGTTAAGGGATTATGATGGATATTCTAGGGTTAATGACAATGTTCTCTCTTCATTTGGTTAATTTTTACATGTTGGAGTTTATAGACATTAGTTTTTAAATAAACACAAGAAATATGGTATAGATAAACCTTAGAGATGGTACAATATTTTTAAGTTCAAAGTTTCAGGCACAATTCCAAGACTAGAAGATAATGAGATCATAATGGGACTTATAACGAAGATGCAGAGATTGGACTTAACCCTGAAAAGAATTTAGAAGTGGTGAAATATTATAAGCAGAAGAATGTAATATTCTAATTTTAAAAATACCTTTGCATTACTTAGGAGAAATGCTATGATGAGAATGAAGAATACCATCAGGAACTAGAAAGCTACTGAAGTAGTTTATGTGAGGCAAAGAGTTGTATTACTTTTAGCAGTGGAGATAGAAGTGAAAACACTCTAGATGTATTCTGAAGGTAGAACTTAGGAGGAATTATTTAGATTTGGTACTCAAAGAGAGAGAAAGGTATTAAAAAGTTTTTCATGTCAGGAGTTATTTGTGTGAATTCATATCAAAGAATGATATACTGTAACAATAGGTGTTTCTTTTATATTGCAAATCTGGAAAAGTAGAGAGATATGTACTTTCAGTATGCATTGGTTCTAACCCTATATATTTACTTATTTTCAGAATAATTACTTATTTATTGTCAAAGTGATGTACAGAGGGGTTAGAGTTTCATAGGTAAGGCAGTGGGTACATTTTTTGTACAATTTGTTACCTCCTCCATCATTTACTCCTCCCCCCCTCCCTCTCTCCCTCTCCCCTCAATAGTTGTTCACTTGGTTTACACCAAATGTTTTTGTAAGTATTGCTTTTGGAGTCGTTAGTCTTTTTATCCTTTGTGTCTCAATTTTGATATTCCCTTTCCCTTCCCTAGTTCTAATACACGTTTATACAGTATCCAGGGTACTCAGATGAGCAGTAATACCAGAGGTACAACCACAGGAAGGGAATACGAGAGAAACAAAAAAAAGTACGGTTTCACGTGGCATGTTGAAAATCATTACAACAGTGCTATAACACTTATTTCCATAGCATGGAGTTCATTTCACTTAGCATCATCTTGTGTGTTCATAAAGGCCTAGCTATTGGGCTCTTATGACCCTCAGCTGTGACTACGCTAAACCTGTACTAATTATTCCCTATGAGGGAAACCATAGAGTCCCTGTTTCTTTGGGTCTGGCTCACTTCACTTAGTACAATTTTTTCTAAGTCATTCCATTTCCTTACAGATGGGCCAATGTCATTCTTTGTGATGGAGGCATAAATCCTACTGTGTATATGTAACACATTTCCCTGATCCATTCATCTCCTAAGGGGCATCTGGGTTGGTTCCATATTTTAGCTATGACAAATTGTGCTGTGATGAACATTGTTGTGCTAGTGGCTTTAGTGTGTTCTTGCTTATAATCTTTTGTGTAGATGCCCAAGAGTGGGGCTTCTGGGTCACAGGGGAGCTCTATGTTTAGCCTTCTGAGGAATTTCCATACCACTTTCCAAAGTGGTTGAACAAGTTTACATTCCCACCAACAATGTAGTAGGGTTCCTTTTTGGCCACATCCCCTCCAGCATTTGTTATTGTTAGTCTTCCTGATAATGGACATTCTTGTTGGGTGAGGTGGAATCTCATTGTTGTTTTGATTTGCATTTCTTTTATGGCCAGTGATGTAGAGCACTTGTTCATGTGTCTCTTGGCCATTTCTTCTTCAGAGAAGTTTCTTTTTAGGCTTTTAGCCCACTGTGGAGGGGGATGTTGGTTCTTTGAGGATTTGTTTTGGAGGAATTTAAATGTTTAGTTCTGCATATATTTTAGTCATGAGGCCTTTGTCTGTTGTATGGCTGGTAAAGATCTTTTCCCAATCTGTGGGCTTTCTGTTGTCTTGTGAGCTATGTCCTTTGCCCTGCAGAAGTTCTACAGTTGGTTGCAGTCCCATTTGTCCAAACTTTCTTTGATTTGCTGCATTTCTGGGGCCATTGTTAAGGAAGTTTTGTCCTGTGCCAAGGAGCCCAAGTGTTTCTCCTTCTCCTTCTTGTAGTGTTTTCAGGGTATCTGTTTTTATTTCGAGGTCTTCGATCCATTTGGAATTGATTTTGATAAAGGGTTATATATAAGGATCTAGTTTTAATTTGTTGCAGGTGTTGAACCCCCAACACCAATTTTTAATGAAATAGAGGAAGCAATCCAGAAATTCATATGGAACAATAAAAGACCACGAATAACCAAAACAATCCTAAGTAGAAAGAACAGTGTGGGAGGAATTACAATACCAAACTTCATTTCCAATTAACCATACATTAATATTTTACTGACTGATCTTGATGTTGGTACATAGTCTTCCAAATTGTGATCCACAAACAAGGAGAAGCAGAGTCACCAGAGAAACATACTAATAATTCAGATTTTGACATCATTTCTATTTCAACTACCTTCAACATAAAATAGAAGGGTGTTTATTTGTAGCAGTATAGAAACTAAAAGAAGTACAGCAGATACACATGATAGAACATAAATACAAATGAGGCTGGCAAAAATGTTTTTCCTATCATTGGAACTACATGAGTCCTTATGTCTAATCTCAATAGGAATACTTCAATTTCTCTCTCTCTCTCTCTCTCTCTCTCTCTCTCTCTCTCTCTCTCTCATAGTTTTTCTCCCTCAATATTTATTTTCTCAAGTTTTCTGTAAACAGAATCCAAGCTTAATTTTTCAATTCACATAATGACAGCCTCAGATCCTGAATTTAGATGTCAGTTCAAGGTTACAATAAATACTGTCTTGGAATTGTGACAAATTTCTAAGTTCTTAGCCAGTTTTCCTTAGATTACTCATATAACCTTTGTTCCTTCCATCAACTGTGCCTTGAAGAGAAAGTCACATGATCCACCACTTACTCAGAAGAGTATATGAGCAAGCTCTCTAAGACCTAGAATAGGATGCATGTGTCCAACAGATGCAATAAATTTGTCCTATCCTTTGCTTCACTTGCTCTTCTTTCTTATTTTCTGCCTTTATTACTTCTTTCTCATCCCAGTTGCCATTCCTCTTTTTTTCTCTTCTCTTACTCTTCCTTCAACTTCCTGCACCCTCCTCTGTGTCCACCCCATCAGGTTTTTTTAAAGAAAAAGAAATGCATACTTCCTTATAAAGTATACCTCTACACTCTATCAAGGACACTGATTTAGTAGACTATGGTAGTGTGAATGAATTGACATTGCCAAGGTCAATGATTGAATCATCTATAACAAACTATATTTAAAGTCAAATTGGCTGTTATTCATGGAATTTAAAAGTGTGAATATCATTAAACAATTTTGTCTGAAAACTCCCACTGTTTCATCTTAGGTTGATAATTGACACAGTGTCAGAGTTTGGAACTGCAGCCTGTGGAAATCTGTCCTTAAAATTCATCCTAGGAAGTTTTTTCTTCTGAAAAGACAAAATCCCGAGGAAATTGTCATATAATGAAAGAAAGGTAATGAATAATTAAAGTGGATGAATTCTTATAGAATTTCCATCTCATGAAAATTGAGTGTTGCTTCATGTGAGGCAAATCTGCAGAGATTCCTATCATATATTACCATGTTCACTGAGAAAGTATTCAAAGGCCACTCAAGCTTTATGTTGCTAAGTACAAAGAAGCTTTGTAAGAGTGACATCAATATTAAAGTATCTTGCCAATAGAATTTTTGCACTTTGGAAATTTCCTGCCTTAACCTATCACCTAAGCACATTGAAGAGACTTCAGTTTCTTAATAGTTGACAAGCTTTCTGAAATTGATAAAACAATAACTCTTCACTGAAATAAAAACAAAAGAGGAAAATAAAACCTGAATTTTGCTCAAAGCAATGATTAACTCTATACTATCAAAATTTTCTGGGTTGTCTCATTTAAGAATACATATACGTATATGTATGCATATGCATATAATATGTATATATATACATATAATGTATATGCATACATGCATGCATATGTATAAACATAGAATGTGTTTTTTATATATATGGAAAATATATCTTTCACAGAAGCACTGAATTCTAAGCCTGATGTGAACAAACACATATAGTATACACATAATTAAATATTTAAAAATCTATTAGGAAAAAAGTAAACATGTATATATGATTATGTGAACCTGGTTAGATATAGTAGCATGTACACATCCCCCCAAAAAAGAAGCAAAAAGAAAACAGCTTTCCATTAGGGCTGCTGAGATGATAGTTTGAGTGGGTACTTGAGGATAGTTTAAGATATTTTATTTTAAATAAGTCCAGTTTTGCTTAGAAATAACGGATGAGAGAATAATTAGGACTAGAAAGATAGAATCAGAATATATAATAGGAAACAGGTAAAATAGTGTAAGAGGAAAATAGGATAGACTTTGTGATTGAATGTGTGAGAAAGAGGAATTCATTAGATTTGTGGGAGTGTAACCTTTAGGATGAAAGGATATAATTCTCATGAAGGGAATATTATAAAAAAGAACAATAACTACTCCTCCCCCAGTTCTGCCAATATGATCACTTTTATACTCTCAAGAATGGTTCCCTAGCCAGGCACTGGTGGCTCACACCTATAATGCTAGCTGCTTAGGAGGCTGAGACCTGAGGATTGTGGTTTGAAGCCAGCCTAAGTAGGAAAGTCCATGAGACTCTTAGCTCCAATTAACCACCCAAAAGCTGGAAGTGGAGCTGTAATTAGAGTGGTAGAGCACTAGCCTTGAAAACAAAAACTCAAATATAGTGCCTAGGTTCTGAGGTCAAGTACCAGGATTAGTGCATGCATGCACATGCGTGTATGCACACACACACACACACACACACACACACACACACACACACACACAAAGAATAGGTAACTAGCACCATACATTTTAACCTTCAAAACTGTGAATTTAATATGTCTTTTCTGTATAATGTAAATAGCATTAGATATCTAATTACAGACACAGAAAATGGGCCAACATTGTCCTCAATTTTAAATGGTTTGACTTATTTTATCTTTATGATGTTGTTAAAGAGATATGCATTCAGTAGAATTCTTACCATTATTTTGGACTATGAATTGTTTGGAGTGGAAGTATGAGCAGAATTCTCATCATGGTAGGCAGCGCCAATAAGCCACAGCTCCCAGCCCTCTACACAAGGGGAAATAAACCTATGATTTATTGCTAAAGGACAATATTGAGTATAGGTGAGATGTACTCAATGCATTTTCAACTTCAGGTACTTTCATAAATCATGAGTTAAGAAGGATTTAACACTATTGTTAACCTGAGGAACCTTTGTATATACACATGACAGACATACAAATCTGGTAATACATGACAAGTGAATATAAATAGAAAATAAAATATTCCTAGTTCTGTCGACATTGAGATAATCTCATTGGTGTGTTCTTCCTACCTGGGATTAACAGTGAATCTGACACTTAAAAGTGTAATTGCTTCCAATTTAGAACCATTCCTTCCTCTCTTTTCCCTCCAAATTCTGGTAGCTAACAGCTTCACCAGAGACAAATAAAATAATAACTTCCACATGGTGTTTTTTTATTCAAGATGTTTTTATATTACCTAATATTGCCACTGCATAAAACTTCATATTGGATAGACATAGCAAAGTCATTCAAACAAAAACCTAAGTGGTTAATTGTGAAAGCACAGACCATTTATTTATAGAGAAACGCAAAGACTTCACAGTAGATCTTGGAAGAGCTCCTTGTTTAAGTTTCTAAGTTTTGAAACATTGTTTGGAAAGAAATTACAAGCTAAATATAGTTAGAATACCATCAAGTCCATTTAAAATCTCACTAAAAAGTGAAAAACTCCTTGCAAAAAGTCTTTGAAAGACATGAGACATTATTCCTGTTCCTATCATAGGTCTGTGAGGCATGTGAAACATATCTGGAAAGAACATTAAGAAAATGTTAATATCTTATTTATTCTAGAAATATATATAGTAGAAATGTACACATTGATTATATAATCACTTAGCTTTTGTGTTATACTTTTTCAAATAAAATATTAGGTGCTTTAGTAAAAATACACTGGAAGCTCATATAAAGGTTTAAATTCTACAACTGGGCAAGTTAACCCAGGATTACTAAGCTAAGTAAACTGTTTTCATAAAGAACTCTTCTCATTCAAAATTTTGCTTTAAATTTTACGTTAAATGGGCAAATGACTTTTTGACATGCTACATATCATCTCTTATTTACAAAATGATATCTTGAGTTTAAAAATTATCATAAGAAAAATAAGTGAGGTGAACTAAACCCATTCTACAAAATCAATATCAAAACAAGTGTTATCCAAATTCACCTTTGGAACAGTTATGTAATTGGTAAGAAGGAATATTGGTGCCAAAGAAAATTGAGGACATTTTCTATACCATCATCACAACCTTTGATTTTTTAACCATATTTTAACTCAGCACCTCCATAGGGTTGATAAACCTGCAATGTAAATTACAGCCGTTTTTTTTTTTTTAATATGTGGACTTTTTCCTGCAAGAAGTCTAGGATGTGTACTTAGGAATAATTCTTGGAAGTTAAATCTTTATGGCATGGTTTTCAATGCTTAGGTATTTACAACACAGTTATTCTGTCTTATTTCTGCAGCTCACTCAGGGCAGAGAAGCTTATAGATTTGAGAGTAAATGAAAATTAATTTGCTCTAATTTATTTTAAACTTTTGTCTTCAATTGAGATAATCATTAGTTGTCTAGCTTTTTCATTTCCTTATTGTCAAAGTGATGTACAGAGGGGTTACAGTTTCAGATATAAGGCAGTGTGTATATTTCTTATCCAACTTGTTGCATCCTCCCTCATTTTCCCCCCAACTTTCCCCCTCTCCACTTACCTCCCCCATGAGTTTTACCGTTGCTTTATATGATATGGTTTTGTAAGTATTGCTGTTACATTGGTTTGTCTTTTTATACTTTGTCTCTCAATTTTGGTATTCCCTTTCCTGATACATAAGGAAATAGAAGGACTTGGAAAAAATTGTACTAAGTGAAGTGAGTCAGACCCAAAGAAACATAGACTCTATGATTTCCCTAATTGGGAATAATTAGTACACATCTTGGCTAATTCTAGAAGAAGATCACAACAGCTCAATAGCTATGTCTCTATGAACACATAAGATGATGCTAAGAGAAATGAACTCCAAGTTATGGAAATAAGTGGTTTAACATTATTGTTGTTCTTTTCAACACACCATACAAAATTATGCCCTTTTCTGTTGTCTTTCTTTCCTGTGGGTTTACTTCTGATGTCACTGTAACTGATTTGGGTACCCTGGATATTGGTTTGTTTGATTTTTTTTTTGCCAGTTTTGGGGCTTGGACCCAGGGCCTGAGCACTGTCCCTGGCTTCTTTTTGCTCAAGCCTAGCACTCTACCACTTGAGCCACAGTGCCACTTCCAGCTTTTTCTATATATGTGGTGCTGAGGAATCAAACCCAGGGCTTCATGTATATGAGGCAAGCACTTTTACCACTGGGACATATTCCCAGCCCAGTACCCTGGATATTGTATATACGTGTAGTTGTCTGGTTTTTGACACAGAAATGATACACTTCTTAGAATAAAACAGTCATGAACCAGGAACTTGTAAAACTCTGATAAACTGCTGAAAACTCATTCATGTATCTCAGTATTTCTACATGGAGCAGTGATTCAGTTCATTTAGCAGAAAAGAGTATTGTGGTAGAGCTTCAAAACAGTCAAACCTAATGAATATGTCTTCTAACAGCATAAGAATTTTACTTACATACCAACTAAGTTAGTATCTTTTCTATTTGGGGTTATCTTACTCATTTGACTCCTTTTTCCCTTGTGTATACACTCCTTGTTTTTATGCTTCCATCATTTGAACTCATTCACCAAATAGACCAGAATTATGCCTTCTGTTTACTAAGCCAGTCCATTTGTTCCATAATACACAGGAAGTATTTTGTTTTGTTTTTTGGTAATTCAGACTATGGTATAGAAAGATAAGATACTCAGACATTGTATTTAATAAGAACATAGAAGATTACCGTTCAATAAAAATTGTTAGGGAGCACTAGTCAAGTATTAGAGCCCTTGCCAAGGAAGGGCAAGGCCATTGATTTTATCCCCAGTACTACATGCAAAATTAGTTAATTAATAATGTTGGCTGATTGGCATGACTAGTCTAAATATCATTCAGGGGAATTGTTTCGCAATCAAAGTCATTTTTTGGTATCATTCATCATGTTAAAATCTAGAAAACAGAATAGCATGTTAATTGATTTTGAAATAAGCTTCTCAGCTTATCACATTCAAGCATCTCTCCCAAATGATTGGTGGTAATCCTAATATCACCATAAATTTAATAAAGCCCACTCTTACCCAAATTCAATCCTCTCAAACTTTATCATCTTTAAATGTTGTTATGAACCAAAACCATTTAATTTTAACTATGCACTGGCAAAACAAATAGTAATTATGCACAAAAATATTCATGTTCTGCATGACAGAGGTTTAATATGATAGATGAATCTCTGTGAAAAAGATAAAATTTCAATGTAGTAAAGGCCAATTTTAATTTATAGCAAACATACATTTAGGTAGTTAAATCAAGGTAGTGCTACCTGAGATAAATAATTTAGTATTGGTTCACACAATAACCAGTACTTTATTTTAATATTATGAATGAATAACTACTGACAAAGTATACCTGATCTGAATATTTTGTTTAATAGAACAAATTTCACAAAAATGTGATAAAACACCACCTATTTATCTCTAAGATAGTCTTTCATCAGAAATTGGTATCATCAATCTCTGACACCAGTCCCAGCTGTCTGTATCACATCAGAACATGGAGTAGCTTAAGTGTTTGTTTACCAACATAAACATCAAAGGGGTTCTCACAATTTATACCCCTTTGATTAATTTTTAAGTTGTGATATCTCTAAATAAAGATTGGCCTATATTGCCAAGGAATATTCTAGTCTTCACAAAAACTGTCATTTCTCCCACAAAGCCACTGTCAATCTTCTAATTCTTTCCATCATCTCTGCAGTTCACAAGGTGAATGCATTCTGATGTGGTAAGACCATTCAAGGATTTTTTATTCATATTTGTATAGTTTAAAGATAGTGTAAAATACATTACAAATTTATCTGAATTTTAAAATATCACCAAGGTACTAGTAGAATATAAATTCCAAGACTGTTGGTAAATTTTTTAATACTAGACTTAACTTTTAAGAGAAGAGTGCTTCCAGTGGGCCTTGTTCTCTCAGAGAGCTCAGATAGCAGGTGATCTATCAGTAATTATCCCACTAAAAGCACTGATAATCAGGCTGTCTTAGGATAAGGTGCAGTAACCAAACATGAATCTTTCCTTATGCATTTAAATTGCAGTTCTAAAAGGCTTCTCCTTTTGTGCATCCACATTTTCCTAATTATTTTAATTGCCTCAGCAATTATCATTTGTCAGTTCAGAAATTAAAGGGAAACAATGATAAATACCAGATGATGAGTATTTATTCTTGGCACTAATAACTTTTTGCTTGTTATTTCAATTTGAGTGGCAATATTTTACATTGGGAGAGTTATTTTTAATCCAACTAGTAGCTAAATATCTTTATGTTTTCCCTAAAATGAGGTTTTGCAGGTGAGATAATTTTCATGTGGAAAATAACACATCATTGTTTTTCTTTTAATACAAAAGCATAGAGTTACAGGAACAAATACCTAGTCATAGTTTAAATTGAAGGTTAGGGGGTTGGAGAAAAAAATCTGTGAATTAAAAATAAAATATAAACTACTAAATAGGAAAAATTATAAGACTATATTTCTAATCTTAAGATTACAAAAAGTTTGAATGAACTACAGCAATTTCATTTTAACAGAGTTGGAGAGATGAAAATGCTAAAAGGAATACAAATAATCTGGGTTTTATAAAAATTTATTAGCCTTTGAGCAGAGAGGGCCTCAGAAAACAAAATTCTTCCCTGACAAAATAGTAGTTACAAAGTTGTCACAGACAAGGGAGTATATAACCAGGCAATATAGTCACTAGCTTTTAACCACCACAAGTAGGTATTATGGTGAAAGATAGTTTACCAAGCCTCAGCCACATAGTCAACCAGTATCAAATTGCTGCTTGATTTCTCTGAAACTTATTCTAAGTGGACACAGTAGTATTATAAATGCTGGTGATAGAATAGGTAAGCTAAGAGAAGTTTCAAAGGTGAACGAGACCCTTCAGAGTAAATGGTATGGACATAACAAAGTTTAGGAATTAAAGCATACATAAAACCCTGATATACATCATATTTATCAAGTATTAGAAATAGCCCAAGTGCCCAGAAGTTACATTAACTTATTTTCTTCACAGCAAAAGAAACATTTACTATATCCACAAAAAAACAAAAACTCAAAGGAATTGAGAAAATTTGGTGAGCTAATGGATATAATATTAATATACAGAATATACATTTCAAAAAACTAAACAGTGAAAGTATAACCCAATTAATATGTGACTAAATGAATTCATCAGACAGTTCTCAAAACTATACTGAAATTATATCTCACTGTGATCAAAATGGCTATGTTCAAAAAAATAAACAACTACCGTAAAAATTCAAGTAAAAATGAATTCACATATACAGTCGTTGGGAATGTAGTGCAGCTATTATGTAAATAAGTTTGCATAAAAAATCACCTTATGATATTGCCATGACACTCTTAATCATAAATGCAATGCTGTCTAAACTAATATAAGACAATCGCATGCCTTTGCTCATTGAAAATTTGTTGAAAATAGACTAACTGTGGCATCAGCTAAGATGTCCAATAGCTGATGAGTGGATAAGGAAAATATGGTAAATATATACTGTATAATATAACTCAGGTATAAAGGAAAATGAAAATATACCATTTTCAGGAAAATAGGTGGAACTGGATCATCATGTAGAACAACATAAGATAAATTCTAAAACATACACACTGCATGTTTTTGCATATTTGTAAAATATATACATTATAGACAAAGACACATATACATATATGAGTACCACTTTATTGTAACTAAGGGAATCTTTGAGGGGACAAGTAGGAAGGAGGAGATAAAAATAAAAGTAATGTATATGCATGTGCAAAACACTAACAGATGATATCTCTTTGAATATTTAACATAAACTTTAAAAATGAATGATAAGGTAAAACAAATTTTGTTTAGCATGGAGGTACTAGTGGGAATTGTAAGAGTGAACAAACTAGATAAAGGAGGGTAAATATGATCAAAATTCTTTAAAATGAAATAACAAAGACAATTCATATTGGTTTGGGAATAAGGGAACAGTGACAGGGAAGGTGAGTCTGATCAAGGTACTATACACACACACACACATACATTTTTTTTCAAATTTTTATTATCAAACTGATGTACAGAGAGGTTACAGTTTCATACATTAGGCATTGGATACATTTCTTGTACTGTTTGTTACATTGTCCCTCATACCCCCCTCCTTCCTCCCCCTTTCCCTCCCCCCCCACCCCGGAGATGTTCAGTTCACTTACACCAAACAGATTTGCAAGTATTGCTTTTGTAGTTGTTTGTCTTTTTTTACCCTGTGTCTCTCAAATTTGGTATTCCCTTTCAATTTCCTACTTCCAATACCAGTATACACGGTTTCCAATATACTCAGATAAGATTACAGAGATAGTGTAGGTACAACCACAGGAAGGTGATACAAGAACATCAACAATAATAGAAGCTACACATACACATAGGACGTTGAAAGTAGTTACAACTGTGATATAACAATTGTCTCCATAACATCGAGTTCATTTCACTTAGCATCATCTTAGGTGTTCATAAGGGTATAGCTATTCGGCCTTGTGATGCTCTGCTATGACTGCCTAAACCTGTACTAATTATTTCCAATAAGGGAGACCATAGAGTCCATGTTTCTTTGGGTCTGGCTCACTTCACTTAGTATAATTTTTTCAAGACCTTCCATTTCCTTACAAATGGAACAATGTCATTCTTTCTGATAGAGGCATAAAATTCCATTATGTATATGTACCACATTTTCCTGATCCATTCGTCTACTGAGGGGCATCTGGGTTGGTTCCAGATTCTCGCTATGACAAATTGTGCTGCGATGAACATTGTTGTGCTGGTGGCATTACTGTGATTTTGTTTATGGTCTTTTGGATAGATACCCAAAAGTGGGGCTGCTGGGTCATAGGGGAGTTCTATATTGAGCCTTCTGAGGAATCTCCATACTGCTTGCCAGAGTGGCTGAACCAGTTTACATTCCCACCAACAATGAAGTGCGGTTCCCTTTTGGCCACATCCCCTCCAAAAACTGTTATTGCTAGTTTTCTTGATATGTGACATTCTTACTGGGGTGAGATGGAATCTCAATGTTGTTTTGATTTGCATTTCTTTTATGGCCAGTGATGTAGAGCATTTTTTCAAATGTCTCTTGGCCATTCTCATTTCCTCATCAGAGAAGTCTCTTTGTAAGTCTTTAGCCCACTTGGTGAGGGGGCTATTAGTTCTTTGCGGTTTTGTTTTGGAAGAAGGTAATTTTTTTTAGTTCTGCATATATTTTAGATAGGAGGCCTTTGTCTGTTGAATGTTTGGTAAAGATCTTCTCCCAATCTGTGGGCTTTCTGTTTATCCTGTGAGCTATGTCCTTTGCCATGCAGAAGCTCTACAGTTTGATGCCGTCCCATTTGTCCAACCTTTCTTTGATTTGTAGCCTTTCTGGGTGTTTGTTAAGGAAGTTCCGTCCTGCGCCAAGGAGCCCAAGTGTTTCTACAACTCTGTCATTTAGTGTTTTCAGGGTGTCTGTTTTGATTTCAAGGTCTTTAATCCATTTGGAATTGATTTTGGTGCAGGGTGATGTATAAGGATCTAGTTTTAGTTTGTTGCATGTGTTGAGCCAGTTTTGCCAGCACCACTTGTTAAAGAGGCTATCTTTCTTCCATACTATTGTTTTAGCTCTTTATCAAAGATTAAATAGGCGTAGTTCTGTGGATTCATTTCCGGGTCTTCAATTCTGTTCCATTGGTCTTCAGGCCTGTTCCGGTGCCAATAGCAAGCTGTTTTTAATACTATAGCTTTATAATACAGCTTGAAGTTTGGTATTGTAATTCCTCCAGCACTGTTCTTTCTGCTTTGGATTGTTTTTGCTATTCTAGGTCTTTTATTGTTCCATATGAATTTCTGGATTGCTTCCTCTATTTCATTAAAAAATGGTGTTGGGATATTAATGGGTATTGCATTGAATTTGTAGATAACCTTTGGCAATATTGCCATTTTGATTATATTAATCTTCCCAATCCAGGAGCATGGGAGGTTTTTCCATTTCCTTAGTTCTGACTTAATTTCCTTTTTCAAGCTTTTAAAGTTCTCATCAAAGAGGTCTTTCACTTCTTTGGTTAGGGTTATTCCTAGGTATTTTATGTTTTGGGGGGCTATTGCCAAAGGAGTTGCTTTCCTGATTTCAGCCTCCGTCTTCGGGTCGTAAGCATAGAGAAAGGCCGTTGATTTTTGAAGGTTTATTTTATATCCTGCAACTTTGCCAAAGTTTTGGATCAGCTCTAGTAGCTTGGGGGTAGAGTCTATGGGGTTCCTTAGATACAGGATCATGTCATCTGTGAGGAAAGAAAGTTTAACTGCATCTTTTCCTATTTGGATCCCCTTTATTTTTTCTTCTTACATAATTGCTCTGGCTAGGAGCTGTGAATGAGAGTTCGCTGGGTACAGAATTCTTGGTTGGTAGTTATTTTTATTTAGTATTTGGTATACTTCATTCCAGGCTCTCCTTGCTTTCATGGTCTCTGCTGAGAAGTCTGGGATAATTCTGATTGCTTTTCCTTTATATGTGATTGTTTTCTTCTCCCTAACAGCTTTGAGTATTTTTTCCTTGCACTCTACTGAACCTGTTTTGATCACTATATGTCGGTGGGATGTCCTATTCTGGTCTTGTCGGTTTGGGGTTCTAAATGCTTCTTGTATCTGTATAGGCCTTTCCTTCTGGATATTTGGGAAGTTCTTAGCTAATATTTTGTTAAGTATGTTGCCTATCCCATTAACCTCTTCTCCAAGTTTTCCTCAATATCTATTATCCTTAAATTGGGCTTCCTGATCGTGTCTTGATTCTCCCGTAGTGATCTGTTTTGTTTGATTGGACTGGATTTGTATTGATTTTTGATCTTTCTCCATAGAATCTAAGGAATCTTCAGCCCCTGAAATTCGCTCCTCTGCTTCAGTTAGTCGGGACTGTCAGCTAGCTACTTGATTTCGAATCTCTTTTCCTTCTGACTGGTCTTTCCTGATGATTTCCATGTCATTTCTTAGGTCTTGTATGGACTTCTTTACTTCATTAACTTCATTACTTTGGTTTTGAGTGTTGTCTCTCAAATCTTTAAGCTGATTAGCTATCCTTTCATTTGACTCTTGAAGTTCATTTATCTTTCTATTTGTGGAGGCCATGAAATTCTCCATTAATTGTTGCTTTGCCTCCTCACGCTCTAACATAATTGACTGAAGAGATTCAAACTTTTCATTTATCATGTTTATCAGTAGACTTTGTAGAGCATTTTGGGGGTTCTCTTCTATGTCTTTGATTGACTGCTCTGCTTCCTGCTTGTTTTGAGTGGGGGATGAGACTTCATTGTTTGCCATCTTTCTTGTGTTCCTTCTGCACATTTGGATTGGGAATGCCAGTCAACCAGCACCTATGAGCACCGTTTAAGACCCAAAGCAGCCCTTACCAAGCACTGTACACACACATACACATATACAGAGAGATGTCAAAATGAAACCTATTTGTACAACTAATTGATTAAGAAAGCATACTGAAAAGGTACAGTAATAAAACAATTATGGTATTGACATAAAAACACATACATAAATGGAAGGAACAGAACATGAAACAAGGGGTATATTAATGCATCTGTGACAATGAGAATGGCCAAGAGATACATGAAATACTCTATCACTGGCCATAAAAGAAATGCAAATCAAAACAACACTGAGATTTCACCTTACCCCAGTAAGAATGTCCGTTATCAGAAAAACTAATAATAACAAATTCTGGAGGGGATGTGGCCAAAAAGGAACCCTACTACATTGTTGGTGGAAGTGGAAACTTTCTCAATCACTCTGGAAAGCAGTATGGAGGTTCCTCAGAAGGCTAAACACAGAGCTCTCCTATGACCTAGCAGACCCACTTTTGGGCATCTAACAAAAGATTATAAGCAAGACCACACCACAGCCACCAGCACAACTATGTTCATCGTCACAGCGTAATTTGTCATTGCTAAAATATGGAACCAACCCAGATGCCCCTTAGTCGATGAGTGTATCAAGAAAATGTGGTACATGTACACAATGGAATTCTATGCCTCTCTCAGAAAGAATGACATTACCACATTCTTACGGAATTGGAAAGACTTGGAAGAATCATACTAAGTGAAGTGAGCCAGACCCAAAGAAACATGGACTCTATGGTTTCCCTCATTGGTAATAATTAGTATATGTCTAGGATAGTCCTAGCAGAAGATCACAATAACTCAATAGCTATGCCCATATGAACACATAAGATGATGCTAAGCAAAATGAACTCCAATTTATGGAAACATGTGGTATATCACTGTTGATATTTTCGACATGCCATGTGAAATCATGCCCTTTTTCCATATTTCTTTCCTGTGGTTTTACCTTTGATACCACTGTAACTGATTTCAGTACCCTGGTATTGAATATACTTGTATTGGAACTAGGGAAGGGAAAGGGAATACCAAAATCGGGAGACAAAAGATAAAAAGACAAACCAATGCAACAGTAATACTTAGAAAACTATATGGTGTAAACCAACTGTACAACTCATGGGGGAAGAGGGAAATGGGGAGGGGGTAGGCAGGGGAAAAACGTGGGAGGAAGTAACAAGTTGCATAAGAAATGTACTCTGTACATATGTACTCAACATATGAAACTGTAATCCTTCTGTACATCACTTTGAGAATAAAGAAACAAAAAATGTGAAAACATAGGATAAAGACAGTGTTCAATAAGCAGTGACAGAAATCCTGAATATCCATTGGTAAAATTAAACCAGACCTCTGCCATATGTGGCAAGCATGTAATGCCAGCAACTTTGGAGATTGAGCAGGAGTATTGGAATTTTGAGGCTAGCCTGAGATAAATAGTGAGACTGTCTCAAATTAAAAAGAAAAAACAAACCCTACTCACTCCTGATAGTCAACATGTAAAGAAATTAACCTAAAATAGAAAATAGAGGCCCAAATGAAAGAACAGAATCAAACTACTAGGACAAAAAAAGTCACAAAAGAATCACTTAAGGCCATACTAAAGCTACCAGTACAACCATATTCACCAGAGAATTATTTACCACAGCTAAGATATGGAACCACCCAGATGCCCCTCAGTAGATGAATGGATCAATAAAATGTAGAATATATAGACAATGGACTTCTATGCTCTCATGAGAAAGAATGATATTGCCCCATTAATAAGGAAATGTAAAGATTTGGAAAAATTCATGGACTTCATGCTTTCCCTCATCTGTAATAATTAGTATATGTTTAGGATAGTCTTAGAAGAGACTCACAATATCTCAATAACTGTGTACTTATGACCATGTAAGATGATGCTATGTGAAATGAACTCCAAGATATGGAAACAGGAGGTTTTTCTGTTGTTGTTGTTTTAATGTACTATATGAAGTTATTTCATTTTGCCCTATGGTTTATCCCCTGTTGTCACTGTATTTGATTTTATATCCTGTGTATTGTATACATATTTATCTGAATTAGGGAAGAGAAGGAGAATGACAAAATGGTGAGACAAAGGACAAAGGGGGGAACCAATGCAACAGCAATACCCAGAGACACTATGTTGAAAATGAACTTTATAACTTGGGAGGTGAGTGGGGGAGATGGAAAGTGGGAGAGAATCGAGGGAGGGGTAAAAATGTTCGACAAGAAATGTACTCCCTGTCTTATGTATGGAGCTGTAATTCCTCTGTATATCACCTTGACAATAAAATTAAATTAAAAAAAGAAACACTTCAAGAAATCTATTCTGTCATCAATTTTAAAAATAAGACCTTTAAACACAGTCAACACAAACAGTGAAAAATGGGATTGCATCAAAGTAAAAAGTTCTGACAGTGAAGGAAACAATGAACAGATAACAAACAGTATGGGATATAATACATGCAAACTATTCATTTGACAAAAAGATTGATTTCCAGAATATAAAAGAAACTTCTTTGTCAGGTACTGGTGTTTCAGGCCTGTAATCTGAGCTACTCACAAGGCTAAGATCTGAGGATAATGGTTTGAAGCCATCCTGGGCAGGAAAGTTCATGAGACTCTTATTTCCAATTAACTGCCAGAAAACTAGAAGTGGCTCTGTAGCTCAAGTGGTAGAGCAAAAGAGCTTAGGGATGGGGTCCAGGCCACAAGTTCAAGCCCCACAACTGACCTAAAGAAAAAAAAAACTTACTCAGTAGCAAAAACACTCAAATAATACAACTAAAATGTGAGAGTAGTAGAAGTAGTCACTTCTCTAAAGAATATACACAAATGTTCAGTAAATAACTTAAAAATGGTCACATCAATAATCACCTGTAGGAGCTGGGAGTATGGCCTAGTGGCAAGAGGGCTTGCCTCGTATCCATGAAGCCCTGGGTTCAATTCCTCAGCACCTCATATATAGGAAACAGCCAGAAGCGGCCCTGTGGCTCAAGTGGCAGAGTGCTAGCCTTGAGCAAAAAGAAGCCAGGGACGGTGCTCAGGCCCTGAGTTTAAGGCCCAGGACTTTAAAAAAAATTACCTATAAAATATACAGCCTAATCATAATGAAATATTATCATCTCATCTCAAATAAAATGAATATAATCCAAAATAAAAATTTCAGGGCTGGGAATATGGCCTAGTGGAAAGAATGCTTGCCTCTTATACATGAAACCCTAGGTTCGATTCCTCAGCACCATATGTATAGAAAAAGCCAGAAGTGGCGCTGTGGCTTAAGTGGTAGAGTGCTAGTAGCCTTGACCAAAAAGAAGCCAGGGACATTGTTCAGGCCCTGAGTTTAAACCCCATGACTGACAATCAATCAATAAATAAGTGAAACATAATAAATAAAGTTACTAATAAAAAATACAAAATTCAATAAATGCTGGTGAAGGGATTGCCTCAGTTGATCTGGACAGTGACTGTGGAAACATCACTTTTGTAACTCATGTTGTAGGTGATCCAGAGGAGAGGGAGAGAGACCACCCTATGAAATGGGACTACCAGTAAGCATTGTCTGCAGACAGGGAGTGCTTTGCCTGAGGTTCGTAGTAGGTGGTCTTTTGCCAAGTACAGTCACCAACTTTACTACATTCAGAGTCAGAAGGGCCTCTTTAATCCAGAGGGTTGTCTAAGCACTTTTCCAAATTGTCATAGTGCCTTCTCTAAAAGAAAGAATGTAAAAAGTGTCCTAATAACAGGTGTATAATTAGATTTAAAAAAAAACAACTTTGATAGGTAATTTTCTTTTGAAAAGGCAAATTTAGCACTGTGACTTGAATCCCCAAATCTTTCACACACAAAAAGCCTTAAATCATAAATACCTATAATGATTTTTTAAAAAGGAAGGATAGGATTATAACTTCATCAGTGACCTTACCTCCTAGCAGGAACTTTTCAAGATAGCTCTAGAAACAAAGGTTTTGAAAAATTATTTTCAAAGGGTTTCATGTAACATAAGTAAAGCTGAAATTTAGTGCTTCTATGAGTAAGAGAAGGGTGAATGATTCCTAAACCTTTCTAATACAGGTGACTAAAGGCTGTCATGGATGGAGCCTTACAGGAGTAAAATCTTGAATATATAGTTTTTCCTCTGTCATTTTCTTTTCTTAAAAATGATTTGTTAAAAGAACTTTCTGCTAGACTCTTGCCTTTGAATGGCTTTAAAATTTAATAGATTTTTTAAAAGTGCAATAGGATGATACTGTGCTATTAGTATATTAAAAGCAGGTTTCTCTATCAGTCCTAATTGTAACATCATGTAAATGAAATAAAGATCACAACACCATGTCAATATAGAACTCCCCTATGACCCAGCAGCCCCACTGCTGGGTATCTATCCAAAAGCCCACAAACAAAATCACAGTAATGCCACCAGCACAACAATGTTCATCGCAGCACCATTTGTCATAGCGAGAATCTGGAACCAACCCAGATGCCCCTCCATAGATGAATGGATCAGGAAAATGTGGTACATATACACAATGGAATTTTATGCCTCTATCAGAAAGAATGACATTGTTCCATTTGTAAGGAAATGGAAGGACTTGGAAAAAGTTATACTAAGTGAAGTGAGCCAGACCCAAAGAAACATGGACTCTATGGCCTCCCTTATTGGGAATAATTAGTACAGGTTTAGGCAAGCCATAGCAGAGCATCACAAGGCCCAATAGCTATACCCTTATGAACACATAAGATGATGCTAAGTGAAATGAACTCCATGTTATGGAAACAATTGTTTTATCACAGTTGTAACTACTTTCAACGTCCTATGTGTATGTGTAGTTTCTATTATTGATGATGTTCTTGTATCACCTTCCTATGGTTGTACCTACACTATCTCTGTAATCTTATCTGAGTATATTGGAAACCGTGTTTACTGGTATTGGAAGTAGGAAATTGAAAGGGAATACCAAATTTGAGAGACACAGGGTAAAAAAAGAGAAATAACTACAAAAGCAATACTTGCAAATCTGTTTGGTGTAAGTGAACTGAACACCTGGGGGGGGGAGGGAAAGGGGGGGAGGGAGAGGGGCATGAGGGACAAGGCAACAAACAGTACAAGAAATGTATCCAATGCCCAACGTATGATACTGTAACCTCTCTGTACATCAGTTTGATAATAAAAATTTGAGAAAAAAAAACAAACACATTGAAAAATAAATAAATAAAATAAATGCTGGTGAGAATATAAAGAAAGACAAATTGTTATGTACAATTGGTGAGAATGTAAATTAGTGCAGTCATTATAAAAACCATCAAGGAGAACTAAAAGAACTAAAAATAGTCCTATCATTAGATCCATTTATCTCATTACTGAGTATATAGTCAAAGGAAATTGAATCAGTATAGCAAAGAGTTACCTGCATTCTAATGTTTATTGAGCATTATTCACAACAGCAAAGATACAGAATCAAATGAAGTGTTTATTGATGGATGAATGGAGTAAGATATACTCAATGAGACATTATGAAAGCTCATGGGGAAAATTGGAGTATATTATGTTAAGAGAAATAAGCCAGGCACAGAAAGAAACATATTCTCACTCATATTTGTTAATAAAGAAGTTGATTTCTTCATTTCCCGGTCAGGGAACCAACAAAACAAAAAAGAAGTTGATTTCATAGACCAAAATTGAATAGTGACAACTAAGGTTTTAAATATGTGAGGGTAAGAGGCTAAGAGAACTTTGGATAACAATATCAAGAATTTACTTAGGAAGAATAAGTTCATGTGCTTAACAGAACAGTAGGCTAAATGCAAAGTATAATAATTTACTTACAGATTACAAACAAAAAGCAAAGAGAAGAGGGGCTGGGAATATGGCTTAGCAGGAGAGTGCTTGCCTTGCATGCAGGAAGCCCTGGGTTTGATTCCTCAGCACAACATAAACAGAAAAAGCTGGAAGTGGTGCTTTGGCTCAAGTGATAATGTGCCAGGGACAGTACTCAGGCCCTGAATCAAAGCCCCAGGACTGGCAAAAGAACAAAAACAAAAAACAAAGAAGAGTTCAAAGGCACAAAGAAATGATACATATTTAAAAACAAGGAAAATAATAACCCTTACTTGGCAATTTCAAATTATATAAATGTATCTAACTCATTGCAACATGTAAAGATATACAATTATTATGTGTCAATTAATAATTTAAAAATAAACTAGCAAATGAATGACACATTTCACCAAACAATGCTGAAGGAAGTAAACAATAAAGAATAGGATGGAAATAATAAAGTATATAAAACCAATATATAAATGATTTTCAAAGTTGGCTTTTTGAAGAGAACAATACTGAGAAACTTTCTGCCAAATGGATAAAAAATAAGACAATGTATGAAAGAAAGCGATTGTTTCAATTATTAAAATCAGAAATGGCATAGAGGATATCTATTGATTTCACAGACAAGAAGTAAAAATGAAAACCATGAATGATTATATCTATCAAGTTAAGTGACTTATATGAAATAAAGAAAGCCTTAGAAAAGCCTAAACTAGAGAAAATGACTGCAGAATGAGTAACAAAATGCTTGAACATATTTATAACTAAAAATAGGTAATTATTTATAAATAAAACTCAGAGAATGTCAAATGTATTGTATCATTTGAATGTAGCCACTTCCAAGTGAATGAACTCTGCACACATCTATTCATATGTTCTTGATGGTAGGAAATAACAGTTATTTCCCAGAATGGGGTAGGAAGAGATTATTACTTGAAAAGATGATATGGAATAATTTTTCTTGGGGATGGCATGGATTTGCTGAATATATTTAATTTGTAGATTGCTACATTAATCTACACATTGTTAGAAATTATATAACTATACAAGAGATCAGTTATACTGCAGAAGGCAAAACAAACCACACAAATACAAACCCCCATACAAAAAAGAAACAACCCAGGTCCATATGATAATAGAAGAAAATTCAGCTAATTATTCAACAAAGTACTAAAATACATAATTCACAAGGCAGGAACAGGTGGCTCATGCCAGTAATCCTAGCTACTCAGGTGGCAGAGATCTCAGTATGGTGGCTTAAAGCCAGTTTGGGCAGGAAAGTACATGAGAGTTGTCTCCAGTTGACCACCAAAAAGCCAGGAGTGGAGCTGTGGCTCAAGTGGTAGATGCTAGCCTTGAGCAAAAATGCTCAGGGAAGAGGGACAGCACCTAGGCCCTGAGTTCAAGCCTAGAACTGGCAAAAGCTAAACAACAAACCCACATAATTCACATGCTCTTCCAAGAATAATTACAAAGAATAGACAGCTATTACTGTTAAAATTATTAGCTCTAGAGTCGTGATGTACCCTTTAGATCTAAATTGGTAACAAAAATAAGGTCAGTAGCCATAAATTGTCACTGACCCAGACACTTGTTTTCCACAAATTTGATAACAGTAATAAATGAGTGAGATTGGGATAGATGGGGAAGAAATATGCAAGAGGTGACAGCAATTAAGATATATTTTCACACAAATTGACATGTTGAATTGAATCACATTTGTACAACTACATAAAGATAATTAAAATACTTTAAAAAATAACAAATGAGAAAAAGAAAGAGAAAAGGAAAACCATTAGGAACAGTTGTATGTCCTGCTTTTTGTGTATATTAAACTGTACATAGTAAGGGATTTCAAAGTCAGGTTTCCAGATACACATATAATGTACTTTGATCATACCTATTTCCTCTATTGTTCTTTCTTACCTCTTCCTCTTTCTTTGTTTTACTTCCCATTCTACCTTCATAATAATTCCCCTTTTACCTTTATCACCTTGCTGTTTTCCTCCTACTATATATGAATTCTACAAAGGGGTTACATGTCATTAATTTTCTTTAGATCTGTAGTCCACATATGAGAAAACAGACATCTGATGATATTTGTCATTAAATCTGTCTTGGTTTGCTTAACATCATCTCCATTTCCCTCCATTTTCCTACAAACAATACAATTTTATTCTTAATGGACTGGCAAAAAAAGAAGTTCAAGGAAGTAAAACTAGGTTCTGTTGGGGTGGGGTTCAGTATAAGCAAGAGTCAGGGAAGAAAACTGGAGAAGGTGAAAGAATAAATATAGTCTAAGTCATTTACATATATGAGAATACAACAGTGGAATTTGGTGAAATTGCTTCCTTAGGTGGAAAAGTAATGGGAAAGTGATAAAAGATATGAGTTTGATCAAGATGCAATTAGATATGACAATACAACCCCTCTTGTGTATGGAAAACAATCTTTAAAACTTTTAATTGAGATGCTCATTGTTCAAAGCTAAAAGTAAATCATATCTGGAAACATTGCTTGTGGTTATGTGCATATATGATGCATGTATATTAATAATTTATTTATTCACATTATATTTGTACACAAGATTATGAGATACTAATGATATTTTTAAATTTAATTAAAAATAATGGTGAGGATGTTGATATGAGGTTAAGTATATATGTTAGATTTAGATTTATGAGAAATAGTTTGTAATCCCGTTCAGCATGAAGAAAAAAAAGATCAAGACATGCCATTTGATATGTAAAGGATAACAAATTTATGATTTTTTCAATATTAAAGTCCTCAAACCATATTTTACTTCCAATGCTTAATAAAAAGAACAACCCCAAAGAAGACAATATTATATATGCAAAATGAAAATTTGTCCCTTATTACAAACCAGTACCTCTTTTTATTGTAATCTTAACACTGAATTACAACATACTTCACTGTGAGAAAAATAAGTCATGTGGAAAAATAGGAAAATATGGAAAGTCAAGAGAATAGTTCTAAATGGAACTTAACCAATAGAAAGCCCAGGGACATTAGCACATTAAAACAATTTTAAAAGATATCACCCATCTTTACTAGCTATATATCAAACAAAGGCCTCATATCTTAAGATATGAGCTCAAAAAATTAAATTCCTGAAAAACAAATCCTCAAAGAAACACCCACCCCATTAATAAGTGGGCTGAAGACTTAAACAGATGGCTAATAGACACATGAAGAAATGTTCAACATCTCTGGCCATAAAAGAAATGCAAATCAAAACAACATTGAGATGCCACCTCACCCCAGTTAGAATGACCATTGTCAAGAAAATAATAACAAATGCTGGCAGGAATGTGGCCAAAGGGAAACACCACTACACTGTTGATAGGGATTTAAACTTGTTCAATCACTCTGGAAAGTAGTATGGAAGTTCCTCAAAAGACTAAACATAGAGCTTATCTATGACCTAGCAATCCAACTCCTGGGCATTTACCCAAATGACCACAAACAAGGCCACACTGAAGCTACCAGCACAGCCATGTTCACTGAAGAATTATTTACCATAGCTAAGATATGGAATCAACCCAGATATCCCTCAGTGGGTGAGTGGATCAAGAAAATGTGGTATATGTACACAATGGAATTGTATGCTTCCATCACAAAAAATTGGTATTGCCATATTGTTAAGGAAGTAGAAAAATTTGGAAAATTTATATTAATCCAAGTAAGACAGATCCAAAGAAACACAGGCTGCACAGTTTCTCTTATCTTCAATAACTGGAATTTGTATAGGATATTTTTAGGGGAGGATCACAATGTCTCAATAGTGACATGCACATGACCATATAAAATGATGCTTAGAGGTCAGGGAAAATGGTGGAGGAACAACAGAGCCCTAGCTAAGCTCCTTCTGACATTGCAGTTTTACCACTCCAGAGAAACTTTTACTCCTAGAAAGACAGCCCAAGTAAGTTATAACAGTACAGCGATTCTGGCCAGGAAGAAAAAAATCTACTTTGCTGGCCTGAAAACACAGATTTGTGCTCCGGGCGGAGCATGGATCGCAGGCTGAGCACCAACGGGCTGAAATCGCAGAGAAAGCGTGAGTACCTCACAAAAGATATTCTCACTCGCACCCACAGAGCAGCATCTGGAATGTAGCCCTTCCCCCACCGCCAGAGCAAGGTGCCATCTTTGACACTGGCATAGGGTCAGACCAGATTGGAACTAAAGTGGGCCTGGGGAAAGCGAGGACAAAGGGGCCATCTTTGAAAAGGGCAAGAGGGTCCAATCAGTGAGAGACAGCTCCACCCAGGAGAACGCCCCCTGCCCAGGCTGGAGGCTCGTCCTGGGCCATGGCTCAGCCAGAGGTGCCCTGCCCTGCCCACCGGAATTTCTAAATTAAAAGCAAAAGTGGCAAGCAGCTACCGGCGGCATGGAACAACCACATGGGAGAACAAACAGTTCCCAACACAAATAAATGGTCCCGTCACAGAGGAAGCTAATTCCCAGCCCAAAACGGAGCTGCATTCCATACCCACCTATGCCAAGGAGGCCGCCTCCCTCAGGCAAGCAACTCTCAGCTGGGTAAACCAGGCCAGAGGCGCGCCCGCCCTGCTGAGTCCACAGCCTATTCAAAGCCAGGCATTAAAGGCAGCAGCCCTACAGCAGACTAGAGGAGCCACAATTCTCAAGACTGTTCACGTCCCCCATCTACAGAGGACGCCCAAGTCTTACCTGCTACCTGTGTGAACCACAGAGACCCAGGATTTCACTAACAGGGGAGGCAGGTCAGAGCAGATCCACCCCCTGCAAACTGAAACCAAGTCAAACCAGCCAAGCCGCAAAATAGACTGCTGACCATCGCAAGGAAACCAGAGACTGTAGAAAGCACACCCAAACAAGGAAGAATCCTTTTTTTTTTCAAACATTGTTTAAGCTTTTTTTTTTTATTTTCCACTTCTGAAACGTTGTTTTTTGTTTTCCATTTTTAACTTTGTTTTACCAAGTTTTCTTTTCTTGGTTGTTCGTTTTTATGTTTTTTTTCTCTTTTCTAAAATAATTTCTCTGTTTTGTGCATTTGTCTTCCAGTATTTTTTCTTTATTTCACTCTTCACATTCTGTTTCTTTAAAAATTACTTTCCTAGGAATAACACCTCCACTCTTTTCTGCTGACTCTCCATTGTCTATCATTTTAACCTTCTTTGTACTGATTCTACTCTTCTCCACATTTTCATGTCACTGAAACTAAACCAAATCATCACACACACACACACACACACACACACACACACACACACACACACATTTTACTCTATTCTCTTTACTACCTCAAACTTACCATCCTGACTTACTTCCAGGAACTCCAGATCCCATTGACTTCAGGTTATTGGATAAAGGGTATCCCTGCTCAATCCAAACGAATCAATTGGTTTCAAAGACAAAGCCAGCCAGTCCAAAAAGAACAAAAGTTGCTCATAGGGTTGTAACAGTAAATAAGTAACTACTGAATACAGGGCACAGGATTGGTTGATATATCAAAATTGTATTCTTTAGGAACACCAAATCTTATTTTATATACAGGTATACAAGGTATCTGTATATAATTGTGAATGTCTAAGATTTACACAACAGTGCATGGTAAGGTCTGCTTTGGGTCTTAAACGGTGCTCACAAGTGCTTGTAGATTGGCATTCCCAATCCAAATGGGCAGAAGAAACATGGAAAACAATGGAGTCTCATCTCCCACTCAAAACAAGCAGGAAGCAGAGCAGACAATCAAAAACATAGAAGATGGCTGGGGATATAGCCTAGTGGCAAGAGTGCCTGCCTCGGATACACGAGGCCCTAGGTTCGATTCCCTAGCACCACATATACAGAAAACGGCCAGAAGCGGCGCTGTGGCTCAAGTGGCAGAGTGCTAGCCTTGAGCGGGAAGAAGCCAGGGACAGTGCTCAGGCCCTGAGTCCAAGCCCCAGGACTGGCCAAAAAAAAAACAACAAAACAAAACATAGAAGAGAACCCTCAAAATGCTCTACAAAGTCTACTGATAAATATGATAAATGAAAAGTTTGAATCTCTTCAGTCAACTATTCTAGAGTATGAGAAGGCAAAGCAAAAATTAGTGGAGAATTTAATGGCCTCCAAAAATAGAACTATAAATGAATGTCAAGAGTCACACAAAAAGATAGCTACCCAGATAAAAGATTAGAGAGACAGCACTCAAAACCAAATTAATGAAGTTAATGAAGTAAAGAAGTCTATGCAGGACCTAACAGATGACATGGAAATCATCAGGAAAGACCAGTAAGAAGTAAAAGAGATTCGAAATCTAGTAGCCAGCCTACAGTCCCAACTAACTGAAGCAGAGGATCGAATATCAGGAACTGATAATTCCCTAGAATCCATGGAGAAAGATCAAAAAGCAATACAAAACCAATCCTATCGACAAACCAGATCACTCCAGGAGCTCCAAGACACAATCTGGAAGCCCAATTTAAGACTAATAGGTATTGAGGAAAACCTGGAGAAAGAAGGTAATGGAAAAGGCAACCTATTTAACAGAATATTACCCGAGAACTTCCCAAATATCCAGAAGGACAGGGCTATACAGATACCAGAAGCATTTAGAACCCCCAACCGATCAGACCAGACCAGGACATCCCACTGACACATTGTGATCAAAACAGGATCAATAGAATCCAAGAAAAGAATCCTTAAAGCTTTTAGGGAGAAGAAAACAATCACATATAAAGGAAAAGCAATCAGAATTACGCCAGACTTCTCAGCAGAGACCATGAAAGCAAGCAAGGAGAGCCTGGAATGAGGTATACCAAATCCTAAATAAAAATAACTACCAACCATGAATAGTGTACCCAGATAAATTCATTCATAGCCAAAGGTCAAATAAAAGCCTTCCACAGTAAGGAAAAAGTGAAACAATATATCTCCACCAAACCAGCTTTACAGAAAATCCTCAATGATGTACTATACAGGGAACATAATCAAGATCCCAATACAGACAGAGAAATGAACCCTAAATAGTAAATATCAGAACAAGAAATGTGAAGACACAGCTTTTAACAAGATAGCTATAATGAAAGGAACAATCATCTCTCAATCCTAACTCTCAACGTTAATGAACTTAATTCTCCAATCAAATGACATAGGCTCATAAGTTGGATCAAAAATCAAGATCCACCTTTCTGCTGCCGCCAAGAGACATATCTATCCAGAAAAAGTCAACAACTTCTAAAAGTGAAAGGCTGGAATCAAATCTATCAAGAAAATGGCCCCTATAAGCAGGCTGGAGTTGCAATCCTAGTATCAGATAAAATTGACTTCAAATTAAAAACGGTAACAAAAGACATAGAAGGTTACTACATTCTAATCAAGGGATCTCTCCTACAGGAGGATATAACCATCCTAAATATCCACACACCAAATACAGGAGCACCCAACTTAATCAAACAAACACTACTGACTCTAAAAACACTCATAGACCCAAACACATTGATAGTTGGGGACGTTAACACACCACTATCACCTCTGGACAGATCAACATGCCAAAAAGTGAACAAAGAAACCACAGAATTAAATAATTGCATAGACCAACTAGACTTAACCGACATCTACAGAATATTCCATCCAGCAAAAACAGAATACACATTCTTTTCGGCAGCACATGGAACTTTCTCCAAAATAGATCACATCTTAGGGCACAAAGAAAATCTGTACAAATTCAGAAATATCAAAACCATTCCCTGCATTCTCTCAGACCAAAAATAAAATTAGAGCTCAACTCCAAAAGCCACTGAAATAAATCCTACAGTTCAGGGAGGTTAAACAACACACTGCTGAACCATCAGTGGGTCATTGAAGAAATTAGAACAGAAATTCAAATGTTTATGGAATTCAACCAAGATGAATACACAAAGTACCAGCTCCATTGGGGCACAGCAAAGGCAGTACTCAGAGGGAAATTTATATCTCTGAGTGCGTTACCAACAACCTGGAGAAACAGCAACTCAACAACTTAAGGAAGCAGCTTAATTTCCTTGAAAGAGAACAACAAGCCAAAAACGACATCAATTGACAAGCAAATAATTAAAATCAAATCAGAATAAAATGAATTAGAGACAAAAAAAAACCATACAAAGAATCAACAAAACAAAGAGTTGGTTCTTTGAAAAAATTAACAAGATAGACAGACACCCTAGCAAACCTGACCAAAAAATGAAAGCAGTAAACCCAAATAAACAAGATCAGAGATGAAATAGGTAGCATCACCACAGAAAAAACCGAAATTCAGAAAACAATAAGGAACGATTTTGCAAACCTTTATGCCAACAAATTCGAAAACCTGGAAGATATGGATGATTTCCTAGAAAAAAGTGATATTCCCAAACTCAACCATGAAGATTTAAACCTTCTGAACATACCCATATCCAGTATTGAAACAGAAATGGCAATAAATAATCTCCCATCCAAGAGAAGCCCAGGTCCAGGTGGATTCACAGCAGAATTCTACAAAGCCGTACAAACAGACCGCACATCAGTATTTCTCAAACACTTCAATGAAATTGAAAGAGAAAGTTCACTACCAGAGACATTCTATGAAGCCAGGATAACCCTCATCCCCAAACCAGGCAAGGACTTATCACGGAAAGAGGACTACAGACCGATAACCCTGATGAACATAGAGGAAAAAATTCTCAACAAAATTCTGGCCAATCGACTCCAAGAGGTTATCATAAAAATAACACACCACAGTCAAACTGGATTCATCCCAGGGATGCAAAGTTGGTTCAATATACACAAGTCAATTAATGTAATCCACCACATCAACCGGAGCAAGGTAAAGAACCACATGGTTATATCGCTGGATGCAGAAAAAGCGTTCAATAAAATCCAGCACCCATTTATGCTAAAAGCCCTGGAAAAACTGGAATTCCAGGGATCACTCTTGAATATAATAAAGGCAGTTTATGATAAACCAACAGCAAGCATAATTCTAAATGGTGAAAAACTAAAGCCATTCCCTTTAAAATCAGGAGCTAGACAGGGATTTTCGTTCTTTCCCCTTCTCTTCAACATAGTACTAGATTTCCTAGGCAGAGCAATCAGGCAAGAAGAAAGTATAAAGGGGATCCAAATAGGAAAAGATGAAGTTAAACTTTCTCTCTTCGCAGATGACATGATCCTATACATCAAGGACCCCATAGACTCTACTCCCAGGCTACTATAGCTGATCGAAGACTTTGGCAAAGTTGCAGGATATAAAATAAACCCTCAAAAATCAATGGCATTTCTATATGCTAATGACCCGCAGACCAAGGCTGAAATCAGGAAAGCAATTCCTTTTCAATAGCCTCAAAAAACATAAAATACCTAGGAATAACCTTAACCAAAGAAGTGAAAGACCTCTATGATGAGAACTTTAAAAACATGAAAAATGGAATTAAGGCAGAACTAAGGAAACAGAAAAAACTCCCAAGCTCCTGGATTGGGAGGATTAATATAATCAAAATGGCAATATTCCCAAAAGCTATCTACAAATTCTATGCAATACCCTTTAATATCCCAACACCATTTTTTAATTAAATAGAGGAAGCAATCCAGAAATTCATATGGAACAATAAAAGAACTAGAATAGCAAAAATAATCCTAAGCAGAAAGAAGGGTGCCGGAGGAATTACAATACCAAACTTCAAGCTGAATTATAAATCTATAGTAATAAAAACAGCTTGGTATTGGCACCAGAACATGCCTGAAGACCAATGGAACAGAATTGAAGACCCAGAAATAAATGCACAGAACTATGCCTACTTAATCTTTGATAAAGGAACTAAAAAAAAATAGTCTGGAAGACAGATAGCCTCTTTAACAAATGGTGCTGGCAAAACTGGTTCAACACATGCAATGAACTATAAGTAGACCCTTATATATCACCCTGCACCAAAATCAATTCCAAATGGATCAAAGACCTCGAAATTAAAACAGATACCCTGAAAACACTAAAGGAAGGAATAGGAGAAACACTTGGGCTCCTTGGTGCAGGACGGAACTTCCTTAACAAAGACCCAGAAATGCTACAAATCAAAGAAAGGATGGACAAAAGGGACTGCATCAAACTGCAGAGCTTTTGTAGGGCAAAGGACATAGCTCGCAAGATAAACAGAAAGCCTACAGACTGGGAGAAGTTCTTTACCGGCCATTCAACGGACAAAGGCCTCATATCTAAAATATATGCAGAACTGAAAAAATTACATTCCTCCAAAACAAAACCGCAAAGAACCAATAGCCCCCTCAACAAGTGGGCTAAAGACTTAAAAAGATATTTCTCTGATGTGGAAATGAGAATGGCCAAGAGACATATGAAAAAGTGCTCTACATCACTGTCCATAAAAGAAATGCAAATCAAAACAATATTGAGATTCCATCTCACTCTAGTAAGAATGTCCTTTTTTAAGAAGACTAACAATAACAAATGTTGGAGGGGATGTGACCAAAAGGGAACCGTACTTCATTGTTGGTTGGAATGTAAACTAGTTCAACCACTCTGGAAAGCAGTATGGAGATTCCTCAGAAGGCTAAACATAGAGCTTCCCTATGACCGAGCAGCCCCACTTTTGGGCATCTATCCAAAAGACCACAAACAAGAACACACTAAAGCCACCAGCACAACAATGTTCATCACAGCACAATTTGTTATAGCTATAATTTGGAACCAACCCAGATGCCCCTCAGTAGACGAATGGATCAGGAAAATGTGGTACATATACACAATGGAATTTTATGCCTCTATCAGAAAGAATGACATTGCCCCATTTGTAAGGAAATGGAAGGACTTGGAAAAAGTTATACTAAGTGAAGTGAGCCAGACCCAAAGAAACATGGACTATGTGGTCTCCCTCATAGGGAATAATTAGCACAGGTTTAGGTTAGTCACAGCAGAGGATCACAACAGCCCAATAGCCCTTATGAACACATAAAATGATGCTAAGTGAAATGAACTCCATGTTATGGAAACAACTGTTATATCACTGTTGTAATTACTTTCAACATGCGATGTGAATCCGTAGCTTCTATTATTGATGAACCTCTTGTATCCCCTTCCTTTGGTTGTACCTGCACTATCTCTGTATCTTAACTAAATACATTGGAAACCATGTATACTGGTATTAGAACTAGGAAACTGAAAGGGAATAACAAAATCGAGGTACAGTGGGTAAAAAAGACAAACGACTACAAAAGCAATACTTGCAAAACTGTTTGCTGCAAAGGAACTGAGAAACTCATGGGGGGAAAAGGAAAGGGGGAGGGGGAGGGGGCATGAGGGAGGAGGTAATAAACAGTACAAGAAATGTATCCAGTGCCTAACGTATGAAACTGTAACCCCTCTTTACCTCAGTTTGACAATAAAATCTTTTTTTTTAAGTTTTTATTATAAAACTGATGTACATAGAGGTTACAGTTTCATACGTTAGGCATTGGATATATTTCTTGTACTGTTTGTTACCTTGTCCCTCATACACCCCTCCCTCCTCCCCTTTCCCTTCCCCCCCTCCCGCAGGTGTTCAGTTCACTTACACCAAACATTTTTGCAAGTATTGCTTTTGTAGTTGTTTCTCTTTTTTTACCCTGTGTCTCTCAAATTTGGTATTCCCTTTCAATTTCCTACTTCCAATACCCATAAACCCTGTTTCCAATATACTCAGATAAGATTACAGAGATAGTGTAGGTACAACCACAGGAAGGTGATACAAGAACATCAACAATAATAGAAGCTACAGATAAACATAGGACGTTGAAAGTAGTTACAACTGTGATATAACCATTGTTTAGACAACATCGATTTCATTTCTCTTAGCATCATCTTATGTGTTCATAAAGATATAGCTATTGGGCCTTGTGATGCTCTGTTATGAATTGCCTAAACCTGTACTAATTATTCCCAATAAGGGAGACCACAGAGTCCATGTTTCTTTGGGTCTGGCTCACTTCACTTAGTATAATTTTTTCCAAGTCCTTCCATTTCCTTACAAATGGGGCAATGTCATTCTTTCTGATAGAGGCATAAAATTCCATTGTGTATATGTACCACATTTTCCTGATCCATTCGTCTACTGAGGGGCATCTGGGTTGGTTCCAGATTCTTGCTATGACAAATTGTGCTGCGATGAACATTGTTGTGCTGGTGGCATTACTGTGATTTTGTTTGTGGTCTTTTGGATAGATACCCAAAAGTGGGGCTGCTGGGTCATAGGGGAGTTCTATATTGAGCCTTCTGAGGAATCTCCATACTGATTGCCAGAGTGGCTGAACCAGTTTACATTCCCACCAACAATGAAGTAGGGTTCCCTTTTGGCCACATCCCCTCCAACTATTGTTATTATTAGTTTTCTTGATATATGACATTATTGCTGGGGTGAGATGGAATCTCAATGTTGTTTTGATTTGCATTTCTTTTATGGCCAGTGATGTAGAGCATTTTTTCATATGTCTCTTGGCCATTCTCATTTCCTCATCAGAGAAGTCTCTTTGTAAGTCTTTAGCCCACTTGATGAGGGGGCTATTGGTTCTTTGCGGTTTTGTTTTGGAAGAAGGTAGTTTTTTTAGTTCTGCATATATTTTAGAGATGAGGCCTTTGTCTGTTGAATGTCCGGTAAAGATCTTCTCCCAGTCTGTGGGCTTTCTTTTTATCTTGCAAGCTATGTCCTTTGCCGTGCAGAAGCTCTGCAGTTTGATGCCGTCCCATTTATCCAACCTTTCTTTGATTTGTAGCCTTTCTCTGTCTTTGTTAAGGAAATTCCGTCCTGCGCCAAGGATCCCAAGTGTTTCTCCTACTCCTTTCTTTAGTGTTTTCAGGGTGTCTGTTTTGATTTCAAGGTCTCTAATCCATTTGGAATTGATTTTGGTGCAGGATGATATATAAGGATCTAGTTTTAGTTTGTTGCATGTGTTGAGCCAGTTTTGCCAGCACCACTTGTTAAAGAGGCTATCTGTCTTCCATACTATTGTTTTAGCTCCTTTATCAAAGATTAAGTAGGCGTAGTTCTGTGGGTTCATTCTGGGTCTTCAATTCTGTTCCATTGGTCTTCAGGCCTGTTCCGGTGCCAATACCAAGCTGTTTTTATTACTATAGCTTTATAATACAGCTTGAAGTTGGGTATTGTAATTCCTCCAGCACTGTTCTTTCTGCTTAGGATTGTTTTTGGTATTCTAGGTCTTTTATTGTTCCATATGAATTTCTGGATTGCTTCCTCTATTTAATTAAAGAATGGTGTTGGGATATTAATGGGTATTGCATTGAAATTGTAGATAGCCTTTGGCAATATTGCCATTTTGATTATATTAATCCTCCCAATCCAGGAGCATGGGAGGTTTTTCCATTTTCTTAGTTCTGACTTAATTTCATTTTTCAGGCTTTTAAAGTTCTCATCAAAGAGGTCTTTCACTTCTTTGGTTAGGGTTATTCCTAGGTATTTTATGTTTTGGGGGGCTATTGCAAAAGGAGTTGCTTTCCTGATTTCAGCCTCGGTCTACGGGTTGTTAGCATAGAGAAAGGCCATTGATTTTTGAAGGTTTATTTTATATCCTGCAACTTTGCCAAAGTTTTGGATCAGCTCTAGTAGCTTGGGGGTAGAATCTATGGGATTCTTTAGGTATAGGATCATGTCATCTGCAAAGAGAGAAAGTTTAACTTCATCTTTTCCTATTTGGATCCCCTTTATATTTTCTTCTTGCCTAATTGCTCTGGCTAGGAATTCTAGTACTATGTTGAAGAGCAGGGGAGAGAGTGGACATCCCTGCCTTGTTCCTGATTTTAAAGGGAATGGCTTTAGTTTTTCACCATTTAGAGTTATGCTTGCTGTTGGTTTGACAATAAAATCTTAAAAAAATGATAAAAAATAAAATGATGCTTATTGAAATGAACTCCAAGAAATGGGAAGAGGGTTTTTGTATTGCACCTTTTTCAGTTCTTTTTTTTCTTTCTTTTTTCCCTTTGGTTTCTCCCCTGTAACCACTGTTTTTTTTTTATTTCTGTACCCTTTGTCTTGTATATAAGTTTATCTGATTAGGTGAAGGGTGGAACCAGTTCAACAGTTGTGCTCATACTTTACAACTTTGAGTGGAGAGGTCTCAAGGAGGTAGTGGGAGAAAATGAGGAAAGAAGAAATGTACTCATTACCTTAATATATAATTGTAACCACTCTGTACATTACCTTTACAATAAGCAAAGACTTCTCCCAAGACTTAGGTTGATTTTGTAGCTGTTTCACTGCATGCATTCAGTTGAGGTCACTCATATCAGCTTTTCACTTCCAGGAGCCGAACTGTAATACACAGGATCATCTCTATACAGACCATCTTACTATATTATGACTTATCCTCCAAGGCATTTTAAAAGTGCAATTTTGATAAAGTTCTAAGGATTTGATAGATCTCACAAGGAGGCCATTTATTATTTTGAAAATAATTTGTCAACTGGAGAGACTGCAAATTAAAGAAAAGCATTTAGTTCCTAAATCAGCAAGTTGTGTTCTATGTTCTTAAAAACTAAACAATTATTTGGTTTCTCTATCTGTCTCTCTTCACATTCTCTCGTACAAATCTAGGTTTTAACCATTGAAAGAAGTCAATTGACACTTCTGAGTTTCTGATAATGTTTTCCTAGATATCATTTCAAAGAGTTAAAAGAAAGTAATAGGGATGAATATGATATATGTATGCAATGCATGTATGTAAAAATCTTTTTGTGTGTGACAGTACTCAGAGCCAAAGAACTGTTCCTGAGCTTTATTGCTCAAAGATACCACTATAACATTTGAGCCACTACTCCATTTCCAGCTTCTTCGTGGTTAACTGAAGATAAGAATCCCACAAAATGAACTTTTCTGCCAGGGCTGGCTTCAACCATGTTACTCATATCTCAAGCACCCAAGGAGCTAAAATTATAGGTGTGAACCACTAGTACCTGGTAATATGCAAATATCTCCATGAAACAAATTATTTAATATAATTACTAACAATCTGAAATTAAGTTTTTAAAAATCTTAAATATAAATGAGCTAAATAACAATTGAAAAGCAAAGATTATACAGGAGACGAAAGCAAAGTTCAACTTTCTATTTTATAAAAGATAACTTTAAAATATAAAGACACATATTGAAAATAAAAGAAAGACAATGAGGTACCATAATATCATTAACATTAATAGCACAGTATGCAGACTTTGAAAAATGTAATACCAGTAAATGTACTTTCACAAAATTAAGAGCTAATACATCGAGAACATATAAAATATGTGTTCATCTAAAAGAGAAATGAGAACACCAAGTAAAAATTGACAAATTAAGAAAGAGTATATGAGGACTAGGAGTGTTGTTTAGCGGTACAGTGTTTTCCTAGCATGCATGAAGCCCTGAATTAAACTCCTTAGCACCACATAAACTGAAAAAGACAGAAGTGGTGCTATGGCTCAAATGCTAGAGTGCTAGCCTTGAGCAAAAAGAAGCCAGGGACAGTGCTCAGGCCTTGAGTTCAAGCTCCAGGACTCACAAAAAAAGAGCAAATGAATGTACAATCATCACAATAAAATATTTCAGTGCTTCTCATGAAAAAGAATGTACAATTAAATCAGTAGAAATTCAGAAATCTTGAATTGCTTATTATGGTCTAATGGATAGTTATAGAACCCAAAGACAAAGTAAATACAAAAGAAGTTTCAAGCCAGTGGCTCCCACCTGTAATCCTAGCTACTTAGGAGACTGAGATCTGAGGATCACAGTTCAAAGCCAGCCTGGGCAGGAAAGTCTGTGAGACTCTGATCTCCAATTAACCACCAGAAAACTGGAGGTTTGCATTGTGGCTCATATGGGCGATGACTAGCTTTTGTGTGAAAAAACTGAGGGACAGCACCCAGGCCCTGAGTTCAAGCCCCAAAACAAACCAAAAAAGGAAAGTAAGAAAGAAAAAAAGGAAGGAAGGAAGGAGAGAGGGAGAGAGAGAGAGAGAGAGAGGAAGGAAGGAAGGAAGGAAGGAAGGAAGGAAGGAAGGAAGGAAGGAAGGAAGGAAGGAAGGAAGGAAGGAAGGGCAAGCAAGCAAGTTTCAACAAATTTCAAAAGCCTGAAATTCTATGGAGTAGATTCATTGCCAATATGAAATTATATCAAAGTTAATAATAATTAAATATCTATTGTACTCAGACATACATGGAAACTTTTATCATATTCAAATATTGACAAAGAAAATTATGAAAAAATTATATATGAACTTGAACTGAATTTTAAGGAATATGCACAAAAATATAAATCATTGCAGAATGGTTGGACATAAATGATTCATATCTGTAATCCTAGCTTTTCAGGAGGCTGAGACATGGATAATTGTGGTTCAGAGCAAGCCCATGAAAAAATAATTAAACATTTAATCTCCAATTAACCAGTAAAAACCAAGGCTGGACCTATGGCTTAAGTGGTAGATAATATCTGTGAGTAAAATTGCCAAGTGAGAGAGTAAGGCCCTGAGTTCAAGCCCCAGTAGTTGCACCAAAAACAAAAAACAAAAACACCCAATTCTGAGGAATGTAACATTGTGCTTAAAATACATGACTTAAAAAGTTTCAAACTATAAAGGAGGAAACAGGGTTGAGTTTGGGGATACCATGGTAAGTGAAAACATAATAGTTTTCTTTCTCTGATCTATTTTACTTTGTAACATGCCCAGATTTATTCCTTTTGAAAATGACAATATGTTTTCACTTGATGGTTGAATAATATTCACACATATACACACAGTGTATTTGTCTATTCATCTGTTGGCTGAAATTTGAATCATTTTTGTGTTTTTGTTGTTGTGAGAAATGCTATAATGAGTAACTGAAATTTATAAGAAAATAAGTTTAGGTATCTAATGAACAACAAGATGACTGTAGGTAACTGCACAACATGGTATACTAGAACTTCATTGAGAATAATGAATGGGCTAATTAGTTGGTGAGTGATAAGCATTTCAGAATGTTTATGTGTATCTGATCATCCTGTCATATTTTACATGTAAAGTACATAATTTTGTCAACTACATCTAAGTATGGCTGAGATACTAGAATAAAGTTTAACATTAATTATATCAACTTTCATCTTCAGAAACTAGAAAACAAATAGCAAATTAAATTTAGAATAGAATAAATAAAATTTAGGAAAAAATAGAAACATTAAATAGAATTTGGACCAATATAGATGATTAACTAAGCTCAATCTTGTCTTTTTAAAATTAATAAATCACTAGTAGGTCTGATACAGCAGCACACATTATCTGTATTATGAATGAATTAAAAAATCACTGAAGTTACCTACTTGAGACATTAAAATATAATTAGAAGCTGTCAAAAACATCTTCTCATAAAAATATGAAAAATTAGTAGGGGAAATAATTAGTTTTTGGACAATTTATAGTCCAAATTTTTGAAAGAAAAATAGAAAGTATAAATAGACTTAATACCAGTAGCTCACATCTATAATCAAGAGGCTGAGATACAAAGTATCTTAGTTTGAAGTCAACTGGGAAAAATTCTATATCAAAACAAGCAAAAACCAAGTTTGGAAGTATGGCTCAAGTGGTAGAGCCACAGCAGAGAAAATAAGTCCAGCTAGTGCTAGTCTTGAGTTCAAATCCCAGTACTTGCAAAAAAGTGAATAGCCTTTTATCTGATAAAGAATATGATTTTAAAATGAAAATCCTTTAAAAATGTAATCTCTACAATTTTATGGTTTCCTTGGTGAATCTATCAAAGGCTTAAGGAATAATATCTTTTATATAATATTTTAAATATATACATGTATATATACAGAAAGTGAGAATACTAGCTATCTGATTCATGAAGGTAGCATAGCACTTGTTACCAAAACCTGACAAAAATTACAGAAAATAAATTTAGAGATAGGTATTAGTCATGAACATAGAAGAAAAATGGTTTCATAAGACACTAGCAATATAATATCATTATAATGTATGAATTTATGGAAGTCACCATTATAACAGAAAACTTGGCTTCACTAACAAAGACAATGTGAAAGTCATCTACTAGAGTTGCAAAACCTAGTGGCTCTTTTCTGTAGCATTGTCCACAAGCAAAATCATTCAAAATATATAGAGTATACCTACAAAATTATTAGCTTTGAAACTCATATTACAATACTATATAAACTAGAGTAACACTTCACAATAAACCCAATTTCCACATACCCTAAGTTGTTTTGTGGTTTAAAAACATAGTTTGTATACCTTTATCCAAGGTACCAAGAGAAACAACTTCCTTACCGTCAAGTTTTCTGATGCAATACACTTCTATTTCATGTTTTGACTCCTTAAAATAAAGTCTATCTTGCATGAGATTCATCTCAAAAGGAAATCTGAAGAACTACTACACAGGAATTAATATCTGTTGATTTCTAGTATCAATTATTATTTATATAAGTTAACAGGACTAGATTGATCTTGCAGAATAATATTTTTAAAGAAAGTGCAAAAAGATTTCTACACAGCTGTTTCTTAAATATTAAACTTTAGCTAATGTGAAAATATTTCCATTAGTTGTTCAGATAATTGAGCCCAGGTCTGTTACACTCTGTTGATCTAACTACATACAGAACTACAAAGATTCAAAAGAATTGATAGTTAATGTGGTGCAGGCATTCTATCTGAAATCAGTTGTCTCTATTGCAATTTCAGCATGAGCTAGATTGAAGTCACTTATGGTTGAGCTCACAGAAATGTGTTTAGAATTCCAATGGCCTAAGCTATTGATTAAAGTGAAATCCATATGCTTTTGATATGTGGTAGGCTAAAGTTGAGGCTGATATTATGTTATATAGCAATTTAGAGACTTAACTTTTATTCTTACTGAGGCATAGAATCAGCTCACCTAATAGCTTTTTACAGATTGTTCATGGACAATGAGACATTCACATGCAAATGAAATTGGATAATTTCTTCTCATCATAAGAAAAATTAACTAAAATGGGTTATAGACCTACTTAGAAGAGCTAACAATGTAAAACTCTTAAAAATAGATGACTAAATCTTTATAAACTTCATTTAACCTAATTCTTCTTAGATATGACACTAAGGAAAAAGAATGTAGAAAAATAAATTGATATTTAATTAAAAATTTTTATGTTTCAGAGAACAACAAGAAGTTGAAAAGACATTAATAGAATATAAGAAAATATGTACAAATCATATATATGTGGAAGTGGTTCCTGTAATTATGGTAGCTGACAATTCCCATTAAAAAGAAATCCAATATAAAATCTATAGGAAAATTTTAGAATATATGAAAAAATAAAACAAAGCTTTTACTACAAACAATCAACAACATATTTTAAGCTGTTAAAATCTATGAATTTGGAGTTAGTCCAAAGGAAATGTCCACAGTGGGAGAACTAGAAGCAAAAGAGACAAGAAAGTAGAATAGTTGAATAAACGATGGTCCCAAACTTCCCAAATGTGATAAAAATCATGAATCTCCATACCCATCAAGATGAACAAGTAGAAGCTAGAAAAACTCTAAGAGATCAACATAAGGAAACATCAATAAAATTCCTAAAAAACAAATGCAACAAGAAAGCAACAAGAGAAAAGGGACTTGTATACAAAAGACCATGGATGAGTTTAATAGGAACATTTTCAGAAACTATGGATAACAGAAGCAATAAGGTTACTTTTCCCAATTCTTTGAAGTATTTTCTGTTTATTGTATATCAAGTAAGGTACCTGTGGCTTCTTTAATCTGAAGAAAGATAATCCAAATTTCATCTTATTCTTAATAGTTAAGAAACATTATCATAGTTCATAGTGAAATGACATTTAGTACACTGAAAGAAAACAAAAGTCATGAAGCAACAATTCAACCATTTTATATGTAGGAAAATTATCCTTTAAAATGAAATAAAAATTCAGATTTTCTGGAAAAATGAAAGTTGAAGATGTTTGTTGCTAGCAGAACTGCCCTAAAAATGAGTTCTTGTGGCTGAAATTAAAACATCAGTGAATAACATGATATGTAAAGAAATTAGGAACAGTGGCAAAAATAATATAGGTAAAAATAAAAGCTAGTGTAGCCCAGAAATCAACAAGAAGAAAGAACATTACTTTCTAATGTTTGTTCACTCTGCAGTAATAGCATTTTGAATAACTATTCAACTATCTTCCAAAGAGTTAAGGAAACAAAGTGTGGCATCATAGCACCTGATTATAACAAAGGAAAAAGGAGAGAAGTATTTGTGACTGTAAGAAAGAGTGTTTCACTCCTTCAAACCTAGGAAAGTCCACTTGAAGAGAGATAATTTCTATCTGGGGAAGGAATAGAGCACCAGATTGAGCCCACCCCAGGAAAACCAGCAACAGAAAGACCTCTAGAGCTCCAGGGTCTAAGAGAGCTTGTATCTTAGACTGAGGTTTTCAGGTCTGTCTGACAGATAATATTATCCAGTCCCACCACTACATCTAGTTCAGTGGCTCCAATATATTGTATCACTACCAGCACTACGTTAGATCACTAAATCTCAGGCTTCAGTTGTTCCCAGTGCTGACACCTTCCCGTATATTTCAATCTCTACACTAGCCCAGAGATAGATCAGCCAAAAGTACTTCCAGAATTCAAACCTGCCACAGCACAAGGTCAGAAATCCTGAGCTCAGATAATAAGCCTGAAGAAACATTTAAGACTTTCCTAGAATTAGGTGCCCCATTTATTCCACCAAATATGATACCCATAGTCCAAGGCTTCAAAGTACCAGTCCAGCATAAGAGACTTTGAGCTCTAGACTAGCTACAATACTTCCAGTCTACAGAACTGCCCCATAGAAACTGACCCCAAATTCCAGGCTGGGCCTCATTGCCTGTGTTCCTAGTGGGCCCAGGTTACAAGCCTATTTCAACAAGATCCAGCCTACCCCCAATAGATTCCAGAGTTAGAGCAATCACCATAAACCAGATCTTCCCTTGTAGAATTAGATTTTCAGCTTACACCCAGGGACTCAGATTCAGGCTCATCTTCCTAAGACTCAATTGCAATACACATCCCAGGATCTTAGTGTCTTCTAGAGAGTCAGACTCAATAACCAAACTAAAGCCAAATTAGCTCCTTTAGGGTCAAGCTGAACAAAGGTGCTATTGGTTCAGACTCCAGGACCAACCCTATAGATCACAAATTATCTGTAATACATTTAGCCTGAAGCTCAACCCTAACAACACAATTAACATGTAGACCTTTTCCTAACTCAGAAAAAACGGTCTGAGGATTGTACAAATCTAGCCACAAAAATCTGCCTGGAATATCTGAATGGATACACTAATGAGGTAGCTTTTACACAAAAACAAAAATAAATTTCCCAGATCTACCTCTTTTTCATGATAAAAATAATTCAAGCACTAGGAACATAAGGGAATATTCCCAATCTGATGAGAATCATTTGTGTAAACTCACAACTAAATCATAGTCATGAAAACCTAAAACCTTTCCCTACAATCACAGGAAGAAAAAGACACCTTCTTTTAACACTTCTGTTCAACATTGAATTGTAAGTTTTACAAAAGCTGTTGAGCTAAATATGAAAAAATAGTAATAGCATGTCGTGGTTTTAAAAGGAAAATGTTTGTGTAGGGGACCAGCATGTGGGGGAAAGGGAAAGGAAAAGGCTAGAGTAACTTAATATTAGAGGAGTTATATACATATATAAAGTAACACAATGAAACCCACTCTTTTATGCATTTTATTGTTATTGTAAAGGTGATGTACAGAGGGGCTACAGTTATATAAGTCAGATAAAGAGTATATTTCTTTTTGAATAATGTCACCTCTTCCCTAACTCTTTCTTTTACAAGAAGGAAAGGTTTCTTCTTTTTTAAAAAAGTATAATCTAATATTCACCCTGTAGGGGCAAATTTAATTAAAGTACAGTACTATATGCACATATACATACACGTACATATATACACACATGTGTAATCACAGTGAACCCTTTATACAATTAATTTATGCTAATTTAAAAACTATTATGCAAGAAAAAATCTAAATTGGAAGGAAAATAGATGCTTTTTAAAATTATATTGGCATTTAATTACAAGGCCTTTAGCTAATACTATTGCTTGAGCCACACCTGGACTGCAAGAGTTCTTTCTAATCTCTGAATTAGAATAAAAATCAGTACCCAATATTTTAAAGTAAAAGCAGGTTCTCAGAAAAATCTTTGTCTTCCCGAGTTAAATGGAACACTATTTCTAATACTTAAAATAGGGAACTATAACTCATATGTTCATCAAGAAGTGAATGAATAATGAAGATCTGATACATATCTAAAATAAAATGTTATTTGGTCTTAAGAAACAATGAAACAATGCTATATGCACACATCTGGATCAAATTAGAGGATATCATGCTTATCAGCTCACTAAGCATACTTAGTGATATACTGACTGATACCACTTGTAGGAGATACCTATAGTAGTAAAATTCATAAGAACAGAGAATAAAATGATAGTTTTCAGGGTCTAGAGATGGAAGAAATGAGGACTTATTTGAAGAATAGTTCCAGTTATGCTTAGATGAATAAATCAAGAGCTTTTCTATATAACATTATTCTTATATGATACTGTATGGTCCAACCCCAAATTTTCCAAAGGATAGACATCATGTATTATGGTTTTTATAGCAATAAAACTATATTACTTGTTAGCAATGAAACTACATAACTTGCCCAATATACTCTGTGCCCAATTTTATTCTTTTCTACTCTATGTTCTAAACTACTTCTTTTTTATTTTTTTTCAAATTTTTATTATCAAACTGATGTACAGAGAGGTTAGAGTTTCATACATTAGGCATTGGATACATTTCTTGTACTGTTTGTTACCTTGTCCCTCATACCCCCCTCCCTCCTCCCCCTTTCCCTTTCCCCCCCTGAGGTGTTCAGTTCACTTACACCAAACAGTTTTGCAAGTATTGCTTTTGTAGTTGTTTGTCTTTTTTTACCCTGTGTCTCTCAATTTTGGTAATCCCTTTCAATTTCCTACTTCTAATACCAGTATACACGGTTTCCAATATACTCAGATAAGATTACAGAGATAGTGTAGGTACAACCACAGGAAGATGATACAAGAACATCATCAATAATAGAAGCTACAGATACAGATGGGACATTGAAAGTAGTTACAACTTTGATATAACAATCGTTTCCATAACCTGGAGTTCATTTCACTTAGCATCATCTTATGTGTTCATAAGGGTATAGCTATTGGGCTCTTGTGATGCTCTGCTATGACTTGCCTAAACCTGTACTAATTATTCCCAATAAGGGAGACCATAGAGTCCATGTTTCTTTGGGTCTGGCTCACTTCCAAAACTACTTCTTATATGACTAGAACTGTATTTTGATCTTATATATCTAGCCTGTTAATAATAATAGTAAAAACAAGACCTACTTTAAATGAAAGCTTCCTATATTACTAAGCACTATGGTATCATAAAATTTATCTCTTAAAATAACAGAAAGGAAATGGCAGTGTGGAGGTTCCTCAGAAAGCTAAATATAGAGCTCCCCTAGAACCCAGCAGTCCCACTTGTGGGCATCTACTCAAAAGATTACAAGCAAGAACACACTAAAGCCACCATCACAACTATGTTCATCACAGCACAATTTGTCATTGCTAAAATATGGAACCAACCCAGATGCCCCTCAGTACATGACTGGATCAGGAAAATATGGTACATACACATAATGGAATTCTATGCCTCTATCAGAAAGAATGATACTGCCCCATTCGTAAGGAAATAGAAAGACTTAGAAAAAAATCATACTAAATAAAGTGAGCCAGACCCAAAGAAACATGAAGTCTATGATTTCCCTCAAGGGAATAATTAGTACATCTCTAGGATAGTCCTAGCAGAAGATTACAATAGCCCAATAGCTATGCCCATATGAGCACATAAGATAAGGCTAAGCAAAGTAAACTCCAAGTTATGGAAATAAGTGGTATATCATTCTTGTAGTTATTTTTAACATGCCATGTGAAACCATACCTTTTTATCCTCTCATATTCCCTTCCTGTGGTTTTACTCCTGCTATTACTGTACTGTAATTACTTAGTACCCTGGATACTCTATATACGTGTATTGGAACTAGGGAAGGAAAAGGGAATACCAAAATCGAGAGACAAAGGATAAAAAGACAAACCATTGCAATAGCGATACTTACAAAACCAATTGGTGTAAACCAACCGGCTAAGTGAAATGAGCCAGACCCAAAGAAACATGGACTCTATGGTCTCCCTCATAGGGAATAATTAGCACAGGTTTAGGCTAGTCACAGCAGAGGATCACAAGAGCCTAATAACTATACCCTTATGAGCACATAAGATGATGCTAAGTGAAATGAACTCCATGTTATAGAAACGACTGTTATATCACTATTGTAATTACTTTCAACATGTGATGTGAAACCGTAGCTTCTATTATTGATGACTCTCTTGTATCCCCTTCCTGTGGTTGTACCTGCACGATCTCTGTATCTTATCTGAGTACATTGGAAACCGTGTATACTGGTATTAGAACTAGGATAATGAAAGGGAATACCAACGTCGAGAGACACAGGGTAAAAAGACAAACGACTACAAAAGCAATACTTGCAAAGCTGTTTGGTGTAAATCAACTGATCAACTCATGGGGGGGAAGAGAAAAGGGAAGAGGGAGGGGGGAATGAGGGAGAAGGTAACAAACAGTACAAGAAATGTATCCAATGCCTAACGTATGAAACTGTAACCTCTCTGTACATCAGTTTGACAATAAAAATTTAAAAAAACAACACAAAAACAACTCATGGGGGGAGGGAACTGGGAAGGGGGATGAGGGGGGGATGAGGGGGGAAGTAACAAGTTGGATAAGAAATGTACTTGGCCTTACATATGAAACTGTAACCCCTCTGTACTTAACTTTGACAATAAAGAAAAGAAAAAAATAGGGGAAAGTAGTGCTGTTAATAAAACTGTACTCAAAGTCACTTGGATAAAGAAATATAAGAAGTTCCTACACCATCTCTACCTCACTTCAAAATCTATCATCTTTTTCTTTGGTTACTCTAATGTTTAACTAATTAATTAAATCAATATATACAGTATAACTTGTCAACTAAATATAAATATTTCAAAACTTTTAATTATTTAATTATTATGTTTGAGCAACTTAAAAACTTTATTTCAATAGGTGAAATCTTAGCAAGATCAAACGTCTCTGGCATTATTTGCTTCAGTTTTACTAATTTGCTTACTTTTATTTCCCAATACTTCTTAGTACCTACTCTAGTTATTCTTTTTCTTTTCTTTTCTTTTTTCACTGTCTGACAGTTTTATTTAAAAGGTGCATAACTTGCACGACTCGAAGCCCACATGTCCTTGAACTGCCAGGTTTCTTTTAATAATTACTTATTTATTGTCAAAGTGACGTACAGAGGGGTTAGTTTCATACGTAAGGCAGTGGGTACATTTCTTGCACAATTTGTTGCATCCTCCCTCATCTCCCCTCCCCCTTCCCTTCTCCCCCCATGAGTTGTTCAGTTGGTTTACACCAAATGGTTTTGTAAGTATTGCCTTTGGAGTTGTTTGTCTTTTTATCCTTTGTCTCTCTATTTTAATATTCCCTTTCCCTTCCCTAGTTCTAATACCAGTATATACAGTATCCAGGGAACTCAGATGAGATACAGTGATAGCATGGGGGCAGCCACAGGTAGGGGATACAAGAGGATCATCAACAAAAAAAGGTAAGGTTTCACATGGCATGTTGAAAATAATTACAACAGTGATATAACACTCATTTCCATTACATGGAGTTCATTTCACTTAACATCATCTTACGTATTCATAAGGGCATAGCTATTGGGCTCATGTGATCCTCTGCTGTGACTAGCCTAAACCTGTACTAATTATTACCTATGAGGGAGACCATAGAGTCCATGTTTCTTTGAGTCTGGCTTACTTCACTTAGTATAATTTTTGGTTCAAATGAGCCAAGGTTTAATATCAGCTAGGTTTGATGTCTTATCTGAAAACTTAGAAATGAATTAATATATAGATTTTATACATTTCATCATCATTTATTTATATATTATAATCTATTTGAGTGTATTACACAATTTCTTGCTCATCTGGTCATTGTCTTTTAGTCTCTTTCAAAGAACTCCCTGGAGTCAGGATAGCATGAAGAACTAAAGTTAATATTAATATGGCTACTGATTATATTACTTATATCAGGTTATCAGAGATCACATAATTAGAAAAATATTAAATTGATTCACCTAGCAACCTGAGACTAATAGATTTTGGGAAAATTAATATGTTGACCAACAATCTCTATAATCTTAATAAAAAAATCAGAAGAAAAAGTATCCTAGTTCCTTATTTAACATTGATATCATTAGGATTTTAAAGACTTCTTGTGACTCTAGAACAGCTATTTAAACAAGAACTTGCTAGAGCAATAATTTGCACAGGAAACATGGAAGAATGTATTAGCTAAATGGAAGGATCTGAAGCAAAATGAATGTTTAATATACAAAGACTGCACACTCCTGAATAAAGGGTAGACTTTCTTTAATGATTTAACACTTGCGGGAATAGTATGGAGAATCTAAGCACCCAAACACACTCTGAGATAGAAAGCAATAGCAGCAGTCTCAGTATAATCAAACAGTAGCGTTTGGATTCTTGGTATATGGCAGAGGATGATGGCTGGATGGGAAGGGTAAATGTAAAAAGCTAAGCTTCATGACTCTAAATCAATGAATACCCCAATTTTCTGTATGATTTGCACTAAGATAGAGAACAAGGCTATGTTTTCAGGATTTTAAATAGAGATCCAGCTAAAGAACAGGAAAAATGTTTTAATATATGTTAAATATTGAAAAACAAAAATGTAAGATATCTTAATTGTCATGTTTTAGAAATTTGATAGAGCAATTAAAGGCAGAGTGTCTATGTGAATTTATTAATCCATCCACTTCAGGCAAAATGATTCCCAAGGCAAACAAATTTATTTGTTGTTGTTGTGGGGCTTGAACTCTGGGCCTGGGTTCTGTCCCTGAGCTCTTCAGCTTAAGGCTAGCACTATACCTCTTTGAGCCACCGTACTACTCCCAGTTTCTGGTGGTTAATTGGAGGTAAGAGTCTCACAGATTATCCTGCCCAGGCTGGCATTGAACCTCAGTCATCAGATCTCAGCCACTTGAGTAGTTAGGATTACAGGTGTGAGCCACGGGTGCCCGGCTGACTATTCTTACATTTTGCACATACATCCCTGGAAACTGTTTGCAAGGTCATACTCATCCAATCTAATAACCTAGAAAAGGATGCAATGCTTAATTTCTTCATTATAAGTAGAATAAGTGACAATATTAGCATTGAAATATGTCTCAGTGATTATAAGACCCATGCAGGATATCCCTATAGTACAGTATTTGTATCACAAAGAAAAGGGACGTGGGAAATTAACATGACTTCTTTCCAGATACATTGGTGAATTTTTATCAGAAGGAGGAGGAAACAAAAAGAATTTGAGTTAGCAGAATAGAGGAATGTAACAAGAGAGGATTGAAGAGGTGACAAGAGAAATAGCAAATTCGTAGTCATTGTCTTTGAGAAATATAAAGTTAAATCTTCCTCCTCCAGTAAAACCAAAACTCCCCTGTTAACCTATTTCATTATAAATAATGTTCACAGAGAAAAGGAGGTCATGCTAAATCATACAAACAATAAATAGTTAAATTTATAAGTAAAATTTTAATTACAGATTGTGATAATATGAAAGAAACAAGTAGACACAAACCTTAAAGCATAATGAAAGGGAGTTAGTTCCAACTGAATATTGAGGGAAATCTTTTGTGAGAGGATAAGATTCATGATGAGAACGACCAGCTATAGTAGTGTTGGGTTGAATCGGAGCAGCTATATGTTGTAGATAAACTTAGTACTGCATTATAGTACTTTTCCTGTGTGTTACTTTACATCACAGTGAAAAAATAATTTCTGACTACTTGCAAGAAAAACTCTTTATCTTCTTGATCTAGGGGAAGAAACAAGGGTTCTCATTTACTGGAATTCCTACAGAATATTCACTGCATATATTCTTGGGGCTAAAATTGACACAGCAGAGAAAAATAGGAGGTAAAGGGTTACACAAATTTCTTTTATATATGAACAATGACAGAGTGGCTTCTTCAGAGATGGGATTGAAGTTTAGAGGAAAAATTCTGGTACTTTTTTTTCTTTAGTGCCAAATCATCTACATTTAAGCACATGTCTCTGAAATAAAATAACCTTCTGGCCCAAATGTTAGAGAGAATTGATTATGCCAAATACATTGAAGCTTATCCTCACTTTCCCTTCATTTTTAGAAAGAATTCCGATAAATGGAATGGGAAAATTCACAATATTTTCCATATGCATCTGTGCCCCTATCCCCTTATAGTGGAGCTGAATGATGCTTCTCCCTAAGGACAAAAATGAAAGGTAGAGTCATTAGTAAAATGTCTGTCCTCTATGGGGACATCTGAAGAACTTTTTTTTTTTTTTACTTTCCCGATGTGAAATATTGATGTGACTAGTATCATGGTTTGAAACTTTCTAGAGACAGAAAAAGAAATATATTCATGAAATTTTATATGCAGACACAAAGGATGCAAGATATTAGAAAGATTTAATATATTCTTGACTCTCCAAACAAATTGTTTCTTTAAACCATCATAAAAATCAATAAAGATCTATGTAAGTACATCACTACTTAACATATTTCAATTCTTCTGAAATTGTTGGCATGGCTATGTGAGACTGCAACCACCCAAATACAGTAAATTTCCCATCCATTTGATAATAAGCTAAGTTGATATATAGTGATTTAACTCTTCTGTGTATTGTTCTCACATAACAGAGGACATTTGTACTACTGAATTGTAACCATGACATATGAAAATACTTTGCATATGTTACTGAGAAGGCAAATTCAGTCTTTATAAAATATACACTTAGATTTATATCAGATCTGAAGATATTAATATTTGCATATTTAGGCAAGTCACCATCATATAATAAAGTACAAATGAATATGTACATTTACATTTGTAACTAAGCAAATAAATTTTATTCAGTTAGATTCTTTAGGTAGAGTAATACTTAAGGAGAATAGTTATTTAAAGATAATACTCTTATCCTATAAATTATGATATGGTCTATTTTACAAAATTAACTCTACTGGGTTCAATCATTACCAACACCAAAAAGAAAAAACTGAATACAGGTATGTACCTTAAATAGATATCTTTAGCTTTGAGGCAAAATCAGGTGAGAATTACTTTCCAGAGACACTGGAATCAAAAGTATTCATCTCTATTAAGAAGGAATACAAATAATTTTGCCGAAGTATATTTTGCATATATCTTATGGTATTACTATTTATGAACATACAGAGTGATTTCTCATTTTTCCCATATTGACTGTGATTGTTATAGTAGGAAAAGTAAACAGTAGGAATATATCCTCTAAGCTGAAGAGGAAGCCTTAAAACCTAGACAATAACATGTGCAGTTTTTATCAAGGCACAAGGCTTAACTTTTCTCTGGTATTCAACCTACCCTTAATCCCAGAAGTCACTGAATGTTCAATTAATTAATTTAAAAAGTGACCTCAAGATATCCTAAAATGGATTGAGAAGTGTATGGCAATGGAAACTAAAGCAAAGGCTATTTCAAATCTCATCGTGTAACCATACCATGATAGAATACAGAAAAAGTTGATAATTCTAGATACTTTCCTCTTGATAATTAAATTCCTTGTTGTATGTTCAACTATCTTGCCACAAATCACTTCTTCCCAAGGTATGTAATAGTAATATTAACATAGATCATACGTTATTTATTACAGTTAAGTTTACAGGTACTATCTCTTACTGATGATGTCACTGTCTTAATTTCACATGATCCTTTATTCTTGAGAACACTATCAGGTAGGATATCAAGTGTTCAACACATGAACTCCTGAAAGACTTTTCATATTTAACACACAGTAAATATAAAACTTTGAGAGAAGTATATTAAAAATTACACATTTTAGTGAATTATACTAAACTTTTTAATTTTTCCTTATTTTTACACTGAACTAAGTCATTTTCTTAGACACAATTTTAGAATTGTTAAACATTCACATACAAGTTGTCATCTGCATTCTTTTAAAATCACCATACACTAGTGGAATCCTCCTGAGTATGCCATACATTAGTCAATTTGTTTTTGTATATATGCATTTGACCCTTATGTTTTCATATATGTTAATAGTTTAGATCTAACTTGGACATGAGAGAAAAATGCCCAGGGAACTGAAACATATGTAGTCAGAGGGGCAGAGAAAGGTCAACAGGAGGGTGTCAGGCATGAGAGAGGGTGATAAAATGCAATAATTGTATTTGATGTATATTATGAAATTGAACCATATAACTTGAAGGTATAGATGGGATTTGGAAAGATGGGGGAGAAAGAAGAGGTGACACTGAAATTCCTTTGTTACACTAAACATATTTTTTAAGAAGTGAGTAGTAGAGCAATGCTCTGTTCTCCAACTTCAAATTCTTGGTCTCCCTGACTCTCCTTTTCCCTTTCTCTTTCCAACCCCTCACCCTCATCCCCCACAGAAGACAAGAAGGTTCTTTGTGATGTGTAAGCCCCTCCTTGGTCAGTGATTGGTTAGCTGGGAGTGACTGGTTGACCTAACAATGACTAAGGGCGTGGTCACCCTGAGTGGCATGTATTTGAGTGTCCTGAGACCTGGAGGTCAGACATTCAAGGCTTTGAAAAAGAAATATGGTGAGAATCTTGGTGGGGCAGAAGAAATCTCCGCACAAGATTACCTTCTTCCGTAGAGGACAATCAAGAAAACGGCAGAGAAAGTACAGCAGGCCTCTAAGGAGATCTAGGAATAGAATGGTAAGGTGATACCCCAGGTTCACCCTCATTCCCTTTGAATTCTTCCCTAACCTCTTCCCTGTCTTCTCGGCAGAAAATGTTCCCAAACTTCACCCATATTATGAATTCCTATCTTCCCTCCATCCTCTTCTCATCATTCAGTGCCTTCCTAAGAACTTCCAGAGATCAGGTCAGAGAGGTCTCAGGAGCTATGGCCAATATGAGATTAACTAATAAGCAGCCACCAGACCCAAGAAAGGAAGAGGACCATTGAAGACCTAGTTTTAGGGAGAACAATGCCAAGAATGTACCTTGGCATCATTTGCAATATCTCTAGTTCCCTTGCCATGAACAACTGGTCTTCCCTCTTCCTTTGTAAAGGGGACACCGGGTGACGAAAATGAACCTGTTGTATCAATGATACATGTGTTTCTATGTGGTCTGTGATGGAGGAAGGGGGGTGGGAAGTGATTCCTCTGGGGGTAGCTGTCCATCCACAATTAACAGGTGCACAGTGAAGCAGATATGGAGGAATAGGGCCCAGGAGAAGTGAAAGAGAAGACAACTTTTTACCTTAGCACTTTGTAAAATGCATATGTCAGTCACTTGGGGCCCTTTCCTAACCCTTAGTGTACTGTCCACCGGAATGTGAGCTGTTTTACCACATGCTCTCCAACATTATGTTTTTGCCTCACCAAAGCCCAGAAGCAATGGAGCCAAGTGTCCCCAGGGACAGAAACCATGTTCCCAAATGCATTTTCCCTCAAGTATTTGTCACAGAAACTAAAAGTCTAACATTCCCTTGATCTATGTAACATTGTATAATAAAAGGCAGCATGGTTTTGATTACATCAGAAGGAAAATAACAGCCATCCTTAGAGTTTCAGTCCTACAATCTCAGTACTCAGGAAGCTGAGACAGAAGGGTCAAGAGTTGGAGACCAGGGCTGGGAATATGGCCTAGTGGTAAAGTGTTCGTCTCATATACATGAAGCCCTGGGTTCGAAAAAAAGAAAAATAGAAAAGCCAGAAGTGGTTCTGTGGCTTAAGTGGCACAGTGCTAGCCTTGAGCATAAAGAAGCCAGGGACAGTGGTCAGGCCCTGAGTTTAAGCCCCAGGACTGGCAAAAAAACGAAACTAAACAAGAGTTTGAGACCAGTCTGGGATACATAGCAAAACCCTGTCTCAACACCATCCCCCTCCAAAACAATAAGCTTACTAGATGTAATTCCATTGAGTTTTAATCACCAAGTATTTTTCCAGGAGACATTCTTTACATTTCTTACAGCCATCACCAACTCTCTCCCAATTGGTCATAGCATGTTAACCATTATAGTCAACATTTGTCTGTGACTAACCCACTTTCTTCATCTGGGCTACTTTCTTCCCCAACTGACTATATCTCATTCTTTATAGACAGGGACATGTCCATAGAGGGCTAATCTGACTGTGGACTCCAATTTGTGTAACTATAGAGCAAACATTTCCAAACCACTGTGTCCAAATCCACATGCTCCCAGCAACCACTAGCTAACGGAACAACAGCCAGATAGAACATGAAAACCTTATTCTGGCGATTTCTGATTATCATCTATTTTCTGCCACTAAGAGATTAGGTCACACACCTAGTCCCTCTGTACCCATCATCAGAAACACCTCATCTCACTACAGTTTTAGCTTTTATCTTTATGCTAACCAGCTGCATCTCAAACCTTTGCTTTGGGCAATAGATGTTGCACTCTTGCTCCATACTGACACCTTTGCAATAGGGTATATGGGTCAGCGAATTCAACAAAGATTGAGTTTCAATCCTGTTATTGTTTGGATCTTAAATATACCACAAATGTCCCGATGCAAAAGTCCTGGTCATGAGATTGTAGTGCTGTTTGGAGGTGGTAGTAACTTTAAGATGTGGGGCCTAGTGAGAAAGTTAGGTCACTAGAGTGCCTCTGGCCAGCTGCAGCACGAACAAGGATTCCAAGAGGCAAGGGGATTGATTTCAGCAAAAGCCTTTAGCTATATACACCTTCTATATTTGTCACAAGTTTGCATAATGCTGTCCTAGGACCCATTGCTGGGAAAGTGCAGACAGCAGGCATCCTTCCTTATTCTATTTCAATCAATCCCTGTCTATCATGCCTCCCCAGAAAAGCACCCACGCCCAGAAGCGGAAAGAAGCACTTCCCCAAAACAAAAGGGAAAATATATGCAGCCCAGAGGGTTGGAGACAGTGGGGTGGAACCTTTGCTCACACCTGCCAGCTCCTGGCACCTCAGGGTCTGAAAAACTAGAGGCACGCCCTTAAAGAAGAAACTGACACCTCATTTCCTAACTCTTATTTCTTGCCAGCTGCCATGAGGTGAACAGACCTTATCTTCTCTGTACTCCTACCATGAGGTATGGCATTGCCACAAGCAATGACTTGACAGAGTCAAGTGATCATAAACTAAAGCCTTTGAAACTGAGCTAAACTTTTTCCTTAGTACTTTGTCCTTAAGGAGAAGGAAAGGATGTTCCTTGTGTGTGAGCATGTAGGGAGCCAGATCCAGGTGAGCAGAGCTATTACAGGTAAGGCAGTAGAATCCATTGCCAAACAGGGATCAATGTGATTAAAATACAGCATTTGGGTTTGAAATACAACAATGAAACACATGTAAATGGTTAATATACATAAAGGTGAAACCAATCCTTTCTGGGATGTGGGCACTAGTAGGATAGAGGAGGATGAAAAGAGAAGGTGAAGGTGAGGTAGCAGGAGGTCTAGGTATTTTATGTACTTGAGTGAAAATGGAGCAGCAAAACCTGGTTAAATTGGTTTGGGAGGGGGTGAGTGATGGAGAGTTAAGGGAGAGTGACAGAAGAGATGACCCTGAGGTTGGTCCAGTGGCTCTTGCCTATAATCCTAGCTGTTCAGAAGGCTGAGATCTGAGGATCAAGGTTCAAAGCCAGCTCTAGCAGGAAAGTCAATGAGACTCTTATCTCCAATTAAATACCCGAGACCCAGAATTGGCTCTGTGGCTCAAATGGTAGAACACTAGCCTTGAGCACAAAAGCACAGGGACAGCACCTAGACCCCAAGTTCAAGCCCCACAGCTAACAAAAAAATAAAAACAAAAACAGAAGAAATGACCCTGTGTTGAGTTACATTACCTGCACATATGGACATATCACAATCAGCATCTAAGTGTCTATGTGTGATGGCAGCATGTGGGTGGTATGTGAGGAGAAATGGTGTATGTGTGGTGGTATCCCTCCATGAAACAGTACACAACATAAATGCCTCAAGGACACTTGCCTCATTGTTCTATTTGTTCCCTCAAATCAGGTAAAATAAGCAACTAACACTTCTGAAGGACCCATAATATTTTGCCAGGGGCACGAAGGGGAAGGAGGAGAGGGGAACAGAGAAGAGGATGGTAAAATACAGTCATAATACTTAACTATGTAACTTGAAGGGACTGATGAGGAAAAGAAGGATTGAAGAGGTAACATAGATCAAAATGCATTGTATTAATGAACATATGGTGAATTGAAATTCCTTTGTATAACTACTTAATGATGATAATAATAATAATCATATCTTTAGTGATTTTGTTAAGTCCTTCTATCATTATTTATCTAGTATCTTAGTGGCATTTACTCTTCCCTATTAAAATTTTCACCATTTCTGTTACTTGAAGTTCTCTGATAAAGTAAAATTCTTTTGCTAAATACCATCAGTTTTATTTTTAAAAAATATTTTTAATCCATCACAAATAGAAAAGTCTAGTAATCCTGGGCTAAGGTCCATGTTCCAATAATCAATGGGCCATAATTACCACGCTTTATAACACAATTTGAAGATAAACTGTTTATTCTACCACCTTATACTTTACGTTATGCAACAGTCTCAGAAAACACCATAACAAACTTGTTAATTTAATAAAATTTTCAGATAAAGAATTTGCATAGGGAGTTAAGGGATAAGATAGAAATAGTGAAATGAAACTAAAGAATCTTACAAACAGAAAACAAATTACTTTGGTGGACAGCTATTTTCTATTTTCTATTTACTACTTAGCTCAAAGTCCAGAGCATTTACCTTTTCTGATATAACAAGCTTGTAATCTAAGATCTCAGCTCTTATAATGCTGCCAAAGTGTTGGTCTTTTTCTGAAAAGTCTGGTCAGTTTGAGAAGTGCAGATTGTACTTAGAAGGTGGAGAAACAAGATAAACTGGCCAATAATAAAGCAAAAGTTGTGACTTATCTTTTATTGTCACTATGTTCTAAGCCAGTCATCCTCAAATTGCAGTCCCTGAACCAGAAGCAGTACTGATCATTGTGGAGGACTTGATACCAAAAATGTAATGGTTTTAGAGCTTGACTGAATCAGAAATACAGTGTGGATCCCAGAAATATATGGTGTATAAAGGTAAGGGATATTCATGCACACACAACTTTACAAACTAATCAAATTGCTAATTCATAATTTTATATTTTACAGTCCTTATGAGAATAATAGATAACACTTTCTATTTAGTATGGTCCAAGAATTGTACCAAACACTTGAAATAGAAGATATTGTTCATAATCTCATAACATTTATTTTGTAAATTTGGGATGCAATTGAAATGAACTCCAAGATATGGAAACAAGAGGGTTTGTTTGTTTGTTTGTTTGTCACAGGGCTTGAGCTCTGTTCCTGGGTGCATTCACTGTGCTCTTGAGCTCAAGGCTAGCACTCTACCACTTGAGTTACAACACTACTTCTTGTTTTCTGGTGGTTGACTGGAGATAAGAGTCTCGTGGACTTTCTAGACAGGGCTGGCTTTGAACCATGATCCTCAGATCTCAGCCCACTGAGTAGCTAGGATTACAGGTGTGAGCCACCAGTGCCAGGCTTTGTAACTGTTTTTAATGGTCTGTGTGATTATTTCTTTTTTCTTTCATTTTACTTTAATGTGACAGTCTTGATTACCTTGTCAGTTATATTGCTTGTTATATATCTATTTAGGTGGTTTATCAATTTTAGTATATTGAGGCTATCTAGAAATGCATATATTCGTGTCCATGCTACATTGTTTTTGTTACTATAACTGCATGGTATAATTTAAAGTTATATTGTACTTTTACCTGAGAATTGCTTTGAACATTGAAGATATTTTGTTTCCATAGAAATTTTAGGATTTTTTTCTATTTCTATGATGAATATAATTGAAATTTTTATGGGAACTGCTAAATGTCCACCAATAGGACAGTCTTGTTTAAGAATGATTATACAGTAATGTTATATTACAGAGGCACTTGTCATGGTGTTTTGATATTTCTTTTTTTTTTTTTGCCAGTCCTGGGGCTTGGACTCAGGGCCTGAGCACTGTCCCTGGCTTCTTTTTGCTCAAGGCTAGCACTCTGCCACTTGAGTCACAGTGCCACTTCTGGCCATTTTCTGTATATGTGGTGCTGGGGATTCGAACCTAGGGCTTCAAGTATATGAGGCAAGCGCTCTTGCCACTAGGCCATATCCCCAGCCCGGTGTTTTGATATTTCTTAACCTAGCAAATGCTTTTGTTAATTTATGTTATTTTAGGTTTCTATGGCTCTGTATATTCAACGCTGGAAAACTATTCCTTTTCATTAATGTAGATTTGTCTGCTTACAGCAATACCTTCATTGAGATTGGACATCTAGTCCTGCCACTCTAAAGGGCATCATTTTTCTTTTTAAGGTAATTTTGCATCTTTATTATGGCTCTCATGTGTTGATTTCATACTTAAACTGTGTCACATAAAAGATTTTGGGTCCAGACTTCCCTGTTCTTCCTCACATATTACCTGTTTTCTACTTGAACGTTACTATAGTTTGTGTGTAGCTTCCGAAATCCATGCATAGGAGACTTAATTTCTAATGTAATAGTGTTAGAAGGTGGGTTCTAATAAAAGATGATGACCCAGAAATGAACCCACAGATCTATGCGCACCTAATCTTTGATAAGGGAATGAAAAAATGTAGGATGGAAGAAAGACAGCCTCTTCAACAAACAGTGCTGGAAGAGTTGGTAAAATACCTGTAGAAAATTAAGTTATATCTTTATATATCACCCTGCACCAGAATCAATTCCTGATGGATCAAAGACCTTGAGGTAAAAGCAGATACCCTGAAAACATTATAAGAAGGAATAGGAGAAACACTGGGGCTCCTTGGCACAAGTAGAAACTTTCTTAATAAAGACCCAGAAACACAACAAATCAAAGAAAGATTGGACAAATGAGATTGCATCAAACTACAGAGATTCTGCATGGCAAAGGACATAACTGGAAAGCCCCACAGATTAGGAGAGCTTCACTAGACATACAACACACAAGGGCCTCAATCTAAAATACATTTGTAACCCCAAAATTAAATCCTCCCCAAATTAATTCTCAAAGAAACAACTGCCCCATTAATAAGCTGGCTAAAGACTTAAAGAGAGACTTCTCTGAAGAGGAAATCAGAATGGCTAATAGACACAGGAAGAAATCCTCAACATCTCTGGCCATAAAAGAAATGCAAATCAAAACAACATTGCTATTCCACCTCACCCCAGTTAGCATGGCCATTATCAAGAAATCTAATAACAACATATGCTGGCGGGGATGTAGCCAAAAGGGAACACTATTTCACTGTTGGTGTGAGTGTAAACTTGCTCAATCACTCTGGAAAGCAGTATGGAGGTTCCTCAAACAATTAAACAGAGCACTCCCCTATGACTAAGCAACACCACTTCTGGGCATTTACCCAAAGGATCACAAACAAGGCCATACTAAAGGTACCAATACAACCACGTTCATTGCAGCATTATTTACCATAGCTAGAATATGGAACCAACCCAGATGTCCCTGTGTAGATGAATGGATCAAGAAATTGTGGCATTAGATACACAAGGGAATTCTATGCTTCCATCAGAAAGAATGACATTGCCCTATTAATGAGGAAATGGAAAGACTTGTAAAAACTCATATTAAGTAAAGTAAGCCAGACCTAAAGAAATACATTCTATTGTTTCCCTCATTACTAATAATTACTATATGTCTAGGATAGTCCTAGCAGAGGATTGAATAGCTCAATAGCTATGTACATATGATCATATAAGATAAAGCTAAGCCAAACTCCAAGAAGTGGAAATGAGTTTTTTCATTCTTGTTGTTAGTGTACTATGTGAAATTATTTCATTTTTTCCTATGTTCTATTCTCTGTTGTCACTGTATTTTTTTATTTGATTTTGGTACCCTGGTTATTGTATATACATTTATCTGAATTAAGGAAGGGAAGGGGAACATCAAAATGGTGAGACCAAGAATATAGATAAAGGGCAAACCAATGCAACAGTGATACTCACAAGACAATATGCTGGATATTAACTATATAACCCAGGGTAGGGGTACTGAAGGGGAGGGAAGACAGTAGAAAAACAATGGAGAGTGTAACAAGTATGACAAGAAATGTACTCACTACCTTATGGATATAAATGTAACCCCTGTGTATATCACCTTGAAAATACAATTAATTAAATTTTAAAAAGGATAATTGGGTCATGAGGCCAAGGTCCTCATGAATTGGTTATTGAAGTTTGCAAGAGTATGCTGGTTATTGTTAGAGTGTTTTGATATAAAACAAATTTAGCCCCTTGTGTTACTCTTTTGCATGTCCTCATTTCCCTTCCATATTGCACAATGACTTGACACATTATAAAGTTTTCTGCCATGCCCTTCTAATTCCCAAGCTCTATAACTGTGATCAAAATAAGCATTCCTTTATAAATTATCGTTTGTGGAATTCCACTATAGCAACAAAGAACAGACTTATACAAATGTTTCATAATACATAAATTGACATTTCTATATGCAAATATATTTCCAGAATTTTGTTTCCAATCCTATGCTCATCTGAAAACATTTGTAATATCTCAATCATTCTCAGTATTCTAATTTCTCTCTATTCTAAGGCCCCTGTTACCAATGTTCTTATGTTACTGTACTAATGCTAAGGCTTGAACTAAGGGCCTTCCACTTGTTAACCAGATGATCTGCCACTTGAGTCACATCGCTAACCTTATTTTGCCTATTAAATTAATTGGTTTTGAGGGCTGGTCATTCCTTCTTTGGATGTCACTAGCTTATTTCCTTTCGTTATGCCTCATTTCATTGGATGTTTCTACTCTAGAAACATTCTATGAGAAAATAATGATAATCTTTCATGTTAATATAATAATTGTCTATATCCTTCTTAGAACACATATAGATATACCTTAAAAAGCACACGAAGTAATTAGACTAGTGGAATACAAATCTGGATTTTATCAAGTAAAAGTAATATACTTTATTGTTATTTTTGTGGGCATAATCCTGGGGATCAAATTCAGTATTTCACATATGTGAGGCAAACAATTTACTGCTTAGCTTGGCCCTGACCTTTAAATGTGCTTTAAAGAAGTTTAGGCAAGGTACTTAAAGCTCTTATTATAAGACATTGTTATAAAATGCTTCAATATATAATTCAAAATTTTGCATAAAGCACTTATGGCTTATTTATACTAATGATATAATTCCTTTGATAGCAAATGTGGCCTTAAATTTTATGCTGTAAATTGTTATATCATCCTGAAGAGTTTTTCTAAGGTAATAAAGTAGAAACATGTAAATGGAAAGAGATAACATTAATGCAGCTCTTCTTTTCAGGGCTCTGCATCTAGTCTCTAAATTATCACCACTCTTTTTATCTTTTCTGAATACTCAGAACAATTTGCCAAGTACACTGATTTGGAGTCCAAATTGTTTAAATTTATGCCCTTCCTTAAGCCACTCTTACCTCACTGCACCTGAAATTTATGGTGATAATGTCTACTTGTAGATTTGTTGCTTGAAAAATTGGAACCCATAGTTGAATGTAGTACGATATATATTATGCATTCTTTAAATTGTAGAATTATCATTACTGGAATATTTCTGTCTATATTGATAGGCACAGTTTAAATTGAAACAGTTGCAGTGTGTGTGTGTGTGTGTATGTGTGTGTGTGTGTGTGATGGTTGAGTAAATGATTTGAAGGGAGGATATGTTAGAACTGAGGATGTAAATGAGAAGGATTATATATGGATTGCAATTAATCTTATCTTTTGGCTCTTCCTTAATCCTTCTCCACTATTTTCATTTAATTGAGCTTTCAGTGTTTTAGAATTTCCTACAGAATTAGATAGTTTCATGAACAAATGTGAGATCTCCTTGAACAATATTTGTAAAATTCAGCTTTCACCAAATACAACAGTACTTTCCATGGATGAAATAGGACCATTTCTTCATTCAAAGTAATAGTATGCAGAATTATACATTGGAGGTGGGTAGAAAATTTAATCTATACTTTTCAGTTTATGTTTACTGTGTTCTTTGTTATAGAAGAGCAGGCAGAAAAAATGTTCTATATGAACAATCAAAGAGTATGTTTAGATTGATATTTTTCTACAATAATTTAGGCAGTGTTACAACTGGAGACTTACTGCATTTGGACGTCTGAACCAATACTTTGATGTTTTATGTCTCACACTTACTACAATGGTTCTTGGTGCACAATTGCAGTGTGTACTCTCTCTACTCATATGCATTTGTCATTCACAATGTAAATTCAACACCAGGGTCATAGATTATGGCCCTATTCTATACATTTACAGAAAGTCTAATAAAAAAGAATAAATTTAAAAGGATGGAATTACTGGGTATCAATAAGATTCTCAATTGCAAGGGCCCAGAGATTCTTTAACGTGTGTTTAAACTCCCTTCATTGATTGTCCTCAATAGAATAGAATGGAGTGGTGTGGTCTGTCTCTAAGGTTTTGGGAAAGCAGTAAATCATTTGAAATGCAAAGTTATTTCCAAGGACTTCTCCCTTGAAAGAACTTCAATTATTCTAGGTACCAATAAACAATAAATGATAACATGTCTGTCTGATTTCATAGGCACCAAAGCATTCTTCTTGCCTAAATAGTTCCTTTCCACAAGCCTAAACCAAAAATCCATACATCATAACACTGAATAAAACTTATAATCTGTTGACTATATTTTTACACCTGAGCACATGACAAATATAGTGCATAATATATGTGTGTGTTACATTATAAAAGCAGATTTTTTTCTTTGACAAGAAAACATTTTTAAAATGTTAATCTTTTTTAAGCATGAAAAACTTTCACCCAAACATCCAGATTCTTCCATTTTCTTTGAAAACTCATTAAACCTGGTCAAACACTCAAACTCCTTTACAAAGAAGAGTAATTTTGGACAAGTCACTTCATTTGAGACTTAGTTTTCTCATATACAAACTGAAGATAAGTCATATGATATCGAAGTCATATAATTATTGGTATTAAATGGTACTGAGTACATAGATGGAGCTAAATATATACTAAGCACTTGATAAAGATAATAATTATAATAATAGGTCAGTGGTCTGTGGCTAGGGCATGTCAACTACAATTTGGCATCCTCCTTTCTGAGGTATATTTTTCTCTCAGTACTGATGATATAAATTGTTTACCATGTTGTCTGTATACTTTAATTTTTATTGTGTCCCTTAAAATAATAAGTATTCTACAAAATGAAAACTGAATGGAAAGGTTTCTATTTCAAGGAAAATTAAAAAGAATAATAAAATATGAAATAATTTTCAAGTGATTTGTACAATTTGAATGCTTTTCAATGGCCCTTTGTAATACATGGTTTATTGTGATGGTAACCAGGTTGGGAGATGGTAGAAACCTTAGGAGGTAGAATCATGGAAAGTCCTTAAATCATTGGGGATATGAAGTATTGCTCATTTGGTCTGTTGGGTAGTTCTCCCCCCTCAGAGCTGTTATAAAAGAGGCAAGCCTGGCCTTATCTAACCATTTTCTCTTTGCTCTCTTCTTTATCACCACTCCTATAACACTTTGCTCCTCCTTATCTAAGGCCAAAAAATTAGTTCCCCAACTTTGGACTTTAATCTTAAAATTTGTAAGTTCTTTTACATTGTAAGTATTCCATGTCAGGTATTTCATTATAGCAACAAAAAGCTAACTAATTTACCAAGCAAGTGTGTTAGTACTTAGTACTAAGTGTATATCAGCACCGTGGAAAGTTCTAATTTAGGGTTTTGGGTTTTTTTTCTTCTACTCAAATGTGTTGTTCTGACACTATGCATTTCAAATTGACCATTTTTAGTTTCCAAGTTTTGGTATTTTCAAAAGCTCCCAAGATAACTCAGTAGTTCTCTAGAAATAAAAGTCAATATACACTTTAAAAAATGAATGATAGCCAGGTGCTGCTGGTTCAATCCTAGCTACTCAGGAGTCGGAGATCTGGGGATAGCTGTTCAAAGCCAAACCAGGCCCGAAAGTCAGTGAAAATCTTACCTTCAATTAACCATCCCCAAACCAGAGGTAGAGGTGTGGCTCAAAGCCCTAATTTCAAGCCCCAAGAATGAAAATAAAATGAGTGGTAGAAATGTAATACAGGTCTTTTGGGAGAGCGGGTTACTAGTGTGAGGAAGGAGACCTAACAGAGTGGATAAAAAAAATGAATAATTACAAAATACTTCATGTCTGCGGGTGCAAATAGAAATATGAATTTTATTAGATTGCTTTGAAAAGCAGAGAAGGAAGATGAGGAAGAACAATGAAGGGTTGAGTCTCATCAAGTTATATGTGCATGTGGAAAAACTAAGTTAGCATAATTTTCTTTAAAGGGGGTTTTAAATTCAGGTGTAGTCAAGAAAATAAAAAGATGCTTTCCTTTCTGATGATGTGATGCTTACTCTATTTGTCCACTATCTATATCAACCTTTTCTGATCTGCTCTATGCTCTAATGAAATTTCCATGATGGCTATCATTTAGCTAAGTTCTTTCTGTGACTTATGTAGAACCAGTAAAAGAGAGAGAGAGAGAGAGAGAGAGAGAGAGAGAGAGGACACAAGAATATAGACTACTGTATTTAGCCTGACCAATTCTCCTCCTCTCTGTCTTATTATTCTATATATTCTATAGTCATGAGGCTTGTGGGGTAGCCTCTCTTACAAAGCCCCTATGGCTCCCCTTTGCCTCCTTAGGGCTAAAGCAAGAAATGTTTTCCTACTATAATGAGTTAGTGGGAATATCTACATTCTTTATTGTATGCCTCAGCCTTTCTAAGTAGTCTCTGGAAACACTGAGTTAAATTCTGTTCCCTAGTGCAGAAGCCATTACCAAATAGAAGTATTTTTTTTAATCTTAGATTGCCTTAATTCTTAACTATCCTTATTAGCACAAGAAAAAAAAACTAAATAGTAATATACAATGATGTTTTCTTCTGTAAAGACAGATGTGTATATGTGTATCATCTTAATATCATTTACAATACTGGTCTATGAGAGATTGTCACTTTTCAAACAAAATTCTTGAATCAGTTGGGGCAGGGTGGTGAAAATTACAGTACTCTATATATTTTAAATAGTTTTGTGGGGGTTTTAGCACTTCTTATTTTTTATTTTTTAATTTTTTCAATTTTTTATTATCAAACATGTACAGAGACGTACATTAGGCATTGGATACATTTCTTATACTGTTACCTCCTCCCCATTCCCCCCTCCTCCCTCCCCCTTTCCCTTTCCCCGCCCCCATGAATTGTTCAGTTCATTTACACCAAACAGTTTTGCAAGTATTGCTTTTGTAGTTGTTTGTCTTTTTTTACCCTGTGTCTCTCGATTTTGGTATTCCCTTTCAATTTTTAGTATGATTGATTTTTGCTATCTTTAAAGCAGTTGTACAAGGGAATTTAATTCAATATGTCAATGTGTATAATGGATTTTGTTTTAACAATATAATACTTTTCTTTAGCCTATGTATGAGTATGTCTTGAAACACCAAATCATTTGAACATTCAAATAAGAGTAATTTCAGCTACTGGTGGCTCATGCCTGTAGTCCTAGATACTCAGGAGTCCAACATCTGATGATCACAGTTTGAAGCCAGTCCAGGAAAAGTCCATGAGACTTTTATTTCCAACAAACTACAAAAAAAACTGGAAGTGGAGCTGTGGCTCACCACACGGTAGAGCATTAGCCTTAAGCTCTGAGTTCAAGCCCCAGGACCACCAAAGAAAAAGAAAAAAAGGAAGGAGAGGACAAAAGAGGAAAGAAAGAAGGAAAGAAAAGAAAGTATGCAAGAAACTGACAAGTAATTCTCATGGGTCTGTCTTGTATCAAGGACAGAACTACTTAATACTATTATTTCTAACTAAAATGCTACTCAATAATCATCTATGACAATGGTAGCTATAATGTTGCTAAATTCTTAAAATATCCTGAAGTACTTAGCAAATTATTAAATCAAAATATGCTCTATTACGTTACATATTGAACTATTATTTTTACATCATTTTAGTAACTGCTAATGCACATGTTGAACATCTATTAGTGAAATAGTAGTTACATTTACATATAATGAAAATATTTCAGTGTGTTATTTTACATTTGAGAAACGATAGAACACAATAACAAGCTGTATGACTAAAATCTCAAAAAATATTTAGAGGTTGTTTTTTTTTTTACCATAAAGATGTGATGTTTGAGGAGATAGATACGTTTCATCTAATTTGATCATTACACAATGCACACACACACATGAAGTTACCTCATTCATATGTAAAAACTGCATATTTTCATGTATCAGTTAAAATTTTTAAAATAGTCTTGGATGCTTATATAATACAAAAATACTGAGAATTATGCATGAAATGGCAAAAATAGTAATGTTTTCATAGTCTGGTAAATTGATAATATTTTTGAATTCCATTAACCATTTGACCTCCTGTCCTTTTATACTAGATACAATGAATTTTGCTCTTCATGGACAGATATGTCTGATAAAAATATAACCTTTCCAGGTTATATATTATGTCTTCACTTTCTTATCTATCTTGAAACCATTTTGCCTCTGTTGGTTCATTTCTAATATTCAGCAAAATACTAACTAATGCTAGTTTGTATAAATATTTACAGGATGTAATGTATCATACTTTAGACTGTATTTAGGCATCCATGATGGTGACAAGAAAATTTATCTTTCTCAAATATAGTTTATATAAATCAGCATGAGTTTGAGTTGGTTAAGTGTGAATTGTTTGAATAGATTTACTTGTGGTCACTGGGGTGAAAATAAAGTTGAACATGAGCCTTCACCCCATGTACCCTGGAAAATCCGCAGATCATCTTATTGGAACATAGTGTTTGTACTTCCTATACACGTGAATAACCCAGGAAACAAGTCAAGCTCAGTCTAACCTTTTAAAACAGGCTGTTCAACTATGGGATATTTTTAGAAAGAATATACTAGCTGGCTGACCATCATTAGTCCCTCTGCCTCATTCTCTACATCTAATTCATATTGATGTTTTCTAAAATTTTACCTTCTCAATGTCCTCAGGAAATACCATTATTTTTTTATCTGCATGTTACTTCTCTAGAGAATGAATACCCCTATCTTTTTTATTGGCTATTTGATTCTCATCATAATAAGATTCAATCCATTTCTACTCCAAATTATTTTTAGGTTCTAGATTCATTGACTTTCTTACATAGGTATTTGATTAGGCCACCTCCCACTTTATCTTAAGGCTTACCATTGCTATGGAACTATGTTCAAATGTATAAATAAAGCTGGCATGTGTAAGTCTCATCTCTTTTCACTACTCATCCCTACCAGTCTGCAGAGTAATATTGAAATCTCTAATTATGCAAAGCTACTTATATCCCTACACATATTTATTTCCTTTAACACAGCCAGAGTTTTGTATGTGCTAGACTTTCTGCCTGTTATATCTTTTATAGCATTTTCTGATACTTTCATTCATTCTTAGGATTCAGAGAAGATGGATTTCCTCTAAGAAAACCTCCTCTGACTCCCAAGGACTATATTCCTCCCAAAGAAATTCTTAATTTCTTTTTTTTTCCTTTTTTTTTTTTTTTTTTTGCCAGTCCTGGGCCTTGGACTCAAGGCCTGAGCACTGTCCCTGGCTTCTTTTTGCTCAAGGCTAGCACTCTGTCACTTGAGCCACAGCGCCACTTCTGGCCATTTTCTGAATATGTGGTGCTGGGGAATTGAACCCAGGGCTTCATGTATGTGAGGCGAGCACTCTTGCCACTGGGCCATATTCCCAGCCCCAGAAATTCTTAATTTCTTGATGCTACCACTCAATATCACTGCATTTTTTTTTCAATTTTTTTACTACTTCAAGTAGTTGTTTAAAGAAGTTGCAATTTAACAACAGTTTATGAATATAATATATTTTGATTCATGTCACCTCTATTTGTCTAGATTTTTCACCACAATGCAAGTTCCATGAGAATAGTTTTACCTTGTTAATCACTATAGCATAAAGCCTGGCATAATGATTCCAAATAGCTTTAACTTTTGAAGAAAATGGCCTCTTACCCTAAATCTGCAAAAAATTACTTCAATCAATAGCCTATTGGGCAACTGGAATGTGCGTGCATATGTGTGTGTGTGTGTGTGTTTATGTGTGTGTGTGTGTGTGTGCATGTATTTCTAAGTTTGAAGGAAGAATAGCATGGATTGTTTGGTAGATTCAGAAACTCAACTTGTTAAGGTGATATTAAAATTATACAAAATTATGCTAAATGTATTATATAAAGTGACATTGAAATTATATTTAAATAAGTCTTGCTACTTTTTCTTTTGCATTAGCAGCATGAGGTATCATAGTTTTAAAATTAACATTTTTCCTAGTGCTGGGAAAATTAAAAACATCCTACTGAGGCAGACACTGCTCTCTGCAAGATTTAGGGAAAAACCTCTTTTATCATACAAAAAGTCCTGAGGCTGATTGCAACATACATCATAAGCAAGCTACTAGCAGTTCGCAAAAACAGAAAGAGATTCTATCTGCTATATCATCAAGCAGTTACCATTACATACATGTTCACAAGCTTAAGGATAATTTTTCTTCACACTAGAGGACATTATAATACCATTTGTTATGCATTCTTTCATAGTTCATTCCAAATTGACCTGACAATTAAGCAAGCCATTTGTGTTAGGTAATTGCTTTGAGCAAAGGAATAATAAAACTTCTATCAATAGGACCAGAATTTGGTTACAGCTCAGAGCAAGTCATTCTGCAGAAAGATAGGGGCACTATACTGCTTGATATTTGCATTTCAAAGGCATGGATCCCAGACCCTGAAGTAAAACACTCAAGAATACTAAGTCTAACAGAAGTTTCACTCTAAGGGGAGTGTAAGGAGACCTGTAGATAATGTGCACACAAAAACAGGAAAGGAGGAATTAGTTCTAGTGTTCTACAGCATAATAAGCTAGTGGTAGTTTATAAAATTTAGATATGATTTTTTTAAAAGAAAAGCACAAAACAAAGTCTCCAAAGGTCCTCAAACACAGAGAAATGCTAAATATTTGGAGAGATGGAAATAGCAATTGGCCTTCTTTGAACATTACTCATTGTACACATGTATCAAATTAATGTACCATGCACCATAAATATTTATAAGTATATATTTGTATATACATATATATGTATGTCAGTTAAATGGGGAAGATGTATAGATAAACTAAAAGCATAGAGTAGCAATTGTGAAACACTATGTTTGTCATGGAAATATGCTGAGAAAGAAAATAAGAGAAGATTTATTTCCCTTTTAGCAATGGGAAAAATCCATCAAAAATATATTTACCCTCTCACCAGTCAGCTCAAATAGTCACATAGTATTTTGTCCCTCCTTGATAAACAGGCATCCTTAGCCACATATATTTTTTCTCACAGTCCATGTGCTTCTTGGACAAGAGAAAGGATTGTCTGCTTCCCTTGCCCCACTATTGAAAACTTATATTTAGAAAGCAAAACACATGGCTTTAAAAATCATATACATGCTGATTAGATTTTATTCCTGGCCCAGATCTCTTCCCTGAGTTCAAGACTGAGATATAAAGGATGTATTAGGCTATTTAACGGTCAGTATTGTATAGGTTCTGACCAAGCAAAAGAGATAAAGCATATAGCCCACACAAGTGAGATTTTTAAGTTCAACTATTTACTCAAAATTTACAGCAAAATATGTAGAGTTTAAAACCTCTATCCCTAAACTACTAATATGAAACCTTCTCCTACCAGTAAAAGACTGCTCCAATCTTTTAGCTCTTTGAACAAGAAAAGGTCACCACTGCATCACATTCTGTTTCTCTTACATTTCACATCTAGATAATCAAGTAATACTGTTGTCTAATAAAAATTACACAAATCTCTATATCTCTTATTGGTTCTGCTGTTTGTACTCTGGTCATGGCTTAGATTAATATAAGAGCTCACTAATTTGTTTTACTGCTTCCCGTGTTGTGTTCCTACATTCTCTCTACCCTACAAAACACTAGATTAATTCTGGGTGAGCTTTCACTAGGGTTTGAACTTCATGCTTTGTGATTGTTAGGCATTCAAGAAAATCCCAGGATTCCTACCATCTCTCCCATGAGAGACAATTTATGGACCTTTTGGGCCTGAAGAAGATTCGTTCATCTCTGTGTAATTAGAAATGTTCCAAGCTACACTTTGTCATGAGTAATCTAATTTTACTGATTTATGTACTATAAAATTCAACATAGTAAAGTGTACAATTAAGAAAAATCAAGTGTACAACTTCATAGATTTTAGTATATGACTGTTACCTTTATGTAAATTCAGAATATTATCATTTCCTAAAGAAATCTTTGTGTGTATGTGCTGGTATAGTAGCTTGAACTCAGGGCTTTCTACTCTTACTTGACTTGCTTGCACATGGTTTGCACTATTCCACTTGAGTCATACCCCTGTGTTGTTTTTACTGGTTATTCTGAAGGTAGAATCTCTCAGACTTTTCTGCCCTGGTTATCCACAAATTCCAGCCCTCCAGAACTAAGCCTCCTGAGTTTCTAAGATTTCAGATGTGAGCCACCACTCCCATGCTCCAAAACAAAATCATTTATATAGTAATAGTCACTCATTACACCCCTTCCCCAAGCCCTGAAACCAACTATTCCATTCAGCATCTGGATGATTTTTCTTTACCCTGGAGATCGATATTACAACATACAGAGTTTGTATGAAGCTTTTTATGCCCAACATAAATTTTGAAACTCATTCATGTTATAGTATACATCAAATCTCATTCCTTGTTATGGATGAGTAGTATTCCATTGTATGGCTATATCATATATTAAAGTATTCATCAATTGATAGTCATGTATTGTACCATGAATAACTGTGGTTATTCATATATATATATATATATATATATATATGTCTTTATATGCATGTACCCTTTGCCTTTTCGGTATCAACACAAAGCATGTCCTAGTATTTCTATTTAAAAATTCAATGTTGAGATAACATTATCTAGCTTTTCTCTGACATAATTTTGTCCATGATTCTGTTATCAATTTGTTTATAGACCAATACTCTTGGGGTTGGAAGCATAGTTCAGGTGGTAGAGTACCGTATCAAGTTTTAGTGTGTCTCTGACAAAAAAAGAAAAAAAATTAAAAAGAAATAGCAAGTTTTCCAACTCTTCAGTTTAATGATGCATCCTTAATGCTAGGAAATGGTTTAAACAAAGAGGATATTCATTACACTATTTATTGACACTTTTATGTCCTTGTTTGGGACTGTCAGTGTCCTTAGTGTCCCTTCTATACCTGTGATATAAAAACTAAGTCCCAGGGAGGTCTTGCCACCCACCTCACATGCCAAAAGAGCTGAAAGATGTACATGTCTCAAGATCCTCCAGATCCTCCATCTCTTAGACATTAGACTCTACTCACCAGAATAATGAATGTAGAAATAATTTTGTAAGGGATATATAAGGAGGGAACATATCCCCCAATTTCTAAAGAAAAAAGAAAGGTGATAGAGATGTCAGAATTACTTAAGTATTGTAATTAGACACATGGACTATGGAGGTAAATAGCCTAAGGATTGAATCACTCCCTACTCCATTGATTTTAGCTCCATGACCTTGAGAAAGTATTTTACTATAGTTTTCTCATGAATGTAATAGGAATAATAATTATACCAAAGTTATTAAGTTGTTATAGGAAGCATGTGTTAAAGAATATAAGGCCATTTATGATATAATATGGTAGAAAGTAATAAATCATCATCACTATCACTGAAACTAGCAGCAGCAGTAGCAGCACTATCATATAAAATGCAAAAGATCTTTAAATATGATTGGTTTAACATCACAAAATTTACAATACTCTATGAATGTGGAAAACAATACGAAATCACAATCTTTGAAATGATATTTCAAGTAAATTTCAAATAATAGTTTAGATAATTAGATCATCTAACACTGATGAGAAGTAGTAAAGTACAGTAATTAGGACACATTCTCTGAGACACACTTCATGATCTCCAATAACCATTATTTTGCTTACTAGCTGTGTAACCTCTCTGTGCTCCAGATTCTATAAAATTGGAGAATAATATCTACTTCTTTAGGCTATTGTGAAAATTAACAAAGTTTATATATACAATGAGCCTAGTTCAGTGCTAATATCCAGGCACAATAGAAATACACTTGTTACTAGCACTATCTGCCAAGAAAGACACATGGAAACCTCCACTGTTACTACATCCAAGTAGACAAATCGCTAGCAAACACTTTATCTATGTTGTCCACACAGGAGGAAGATATAAGTCATCACAAATTTCTATCTTCCCTACACCAATGCATCATATTAAGGGCATATAATTCACTTATCTTTGCATTTTCTTTAAAACATTTTGTTTTATTGCATCTAAAAATATAGCAACTGATAAATGTTTGGAAATGTACAGTGAGAGAATATGGACCTCAGTGAATCTACACTTGCTTTTCCTCTTCCCAAACATTATTTCTCTCCCTTTCCTCTCTCTTTCCCCGTGTGTGTGTGTGTGTGTGTGTGTGCGTGCCTGTGTGTGTACACACACATATCACTCTAATTTACATTGCCCTCCACATTCTACCCTCTTGGCCTCCTAAGCTTGAGAGCAAATAAAGGTAGAAGAGACATCTCAGTAATTTCTAACTCATTAGTCAGACATGTGCCAAACTAGTTAAGACCTTACATGTAGGTTTTTCATTATTTCCTACCCCTAGCAGTATATTTATGGATGATCTAAATGAGTATAGCTTCAGTTTTTCAGTAAACTCATACATAACTAAGCAGATCCTAATAAATTTTGTCTAAGAAAACATAAGAATCTATCTATAAAAATGTAAATAGATTTTTAACATCCAGAAGATGCTGAGTTCTACAGTAAAGAAAAAAACTAATCAGGTCATTTTATAATAAATATAGCCAACATCTGTGAGAATTATTACCTGAAAACACTATAGGGCAGGCCTAAATTTCACAGCATGGAACCAAAATTGACAAAGAAAGAGGACCTTAAAACTTTCATTTACATTTGTGATTCTACATTTTACATGGGATGTCAGTATCAAATCAGATTGTAGACTTATAGTCTCTCAGTAAACTAAAAAAAATCACAAACCAGGGGAGAACTTCCAGGAAGACGGCGGAGGAGCTGCAGTGCACTAGCTGAACTCACTCCGACATCGCAGTTTTCTCACCCCATAGAAACTTTTACTCCTAGAAAGACAGCCAGAGTAAGTTCTAGCAGTACAGGGATTCTGGCCAGGAAGGAAAAATCCACTTTGCTTGTCTGAAAACACAGATTAGAGGTCTGGGCGGCGTCCCACTGCCACGCCAGTGCCGGCGCCGGCACAGCACCCGGCACAGCAACCCGCACTCCGCGCAGCTAAAGCACACAGCGGAGACCAGGGAGAAATCCTCCAGACGGCGGCTGAGCACAGAAGACCTGAAATCGCAGAGAAAGCGTGAGTACGCCATGAAAGATATTCTCACTCGTACCCACAGAGCAGCTTCTGGAAGGTAGCCCTTCCCCCACCGCCAGAGCAAAGCACCATCTTTGAAACTAGCATAGGGTCAGATCAGACTGGAACTAAAACGGGCCTGGGGGAAGCGAGGACAAAGGAGCCATCTTTGAAAAGGGCAAGAGGATCAACCAGTGAGAGCCAGCTCCGCCCAGGAGAACGCCCCCTGCCCAGGCGGGAGGCATTCCCTGCAGTCTCTCAGACCACAATGGAATAAAATTAGAGCTCAATTCAAACAGCCACTGCAGAAAATCCTACAATTCATGGAGGTTAAACAACATACTGCTGAACCATCAGTGGGTCATTGAAGAAATTAAAACTGAAATTCAAATGTTTATGAAATTCAACCAAGATGAATACACAAATACCAGCTCCTTTGGGACACAGCAAAGGCAGTACTCAGAGGAAAATTTATATCTGAGTGCATACACCAACAAACTGGAGAAAACAGCAACTCAATAATTTAAGGAAGCACCTTAATTTCCTTGAAAGAGAACAACAAGCCAAACCCCAAGTCAATAGACGGAAGCAAATAATTAAAATCAAATCAGAATTAAATCAATTAGAGATGAAAAAAAAACAATAGAAAGAATCAACAAAACAAAGAGTTGGTTCTTTGAAAAAATCAACAAGCTAGACAGACCCCTGGCAAACCTGACCAGAAAACGAAGGCAGCAGACTCAAATAAACAAGAGATGATACAGGTAACATCACCACAGAAATAACCGAAATTCAGAAAATAATAAGGGACTATTTTGCAAACCTTTATGCCAACAAATTTGAGAATTTGGAAGAAATAGGTAATTTCTTAGAAAAAATTCATATCCCCAAACTCAACCATGAAGATTTAAACCTTCTAAACAGACCCATATCCGGTATCAAAATAGAAACAGCAATACGTGATCTCCCGCCCAAGAAAAGCTCAAGCCCAGACAGATTCACTGCAGAATTCTACAGGCCTTCAAAACTGAACTCACACCAATATTTCTCAAACTCTTCAATGAAATTAGAATAGAACGTTCACTACCAGACACATTCTATGAAGCCAGTATAACCCTCATTCCAAAACCAGGCAGGGACTCATCACGGAAAGAGGACTATAGACCGATTTCCCTGATGATCATAGACGCAAAAAATCTCAACAAAATTCTGGCCAATCGACTTCAACAGGTCATCAAAAGAATTAAACACCACAATCAAACTGGATTCATCCCAGGGATGCAAAGTTGGTTTAATATACGCAAGTCAATTAATGTAATCCACCAAATCAACCAGAGCAAGGTAAAGAACCACATGGTTTTATCACTGGATGCGGAAAAAGCGTTCGATAAAATCCAGCACCCATTTATGCTAAAATCCCTGGAAAAAATGGTATTCCAGGGAACATTCCTGAATATAATCAAGGCAGTTTTTCACAAACCAAGAGCAAGTATAACTCTAAATGGTGAAAAACTAATGCCATTCCCTTTAAAATCAGGAACAAGGCAGGGATGTCCACTCTCTCCCCTGCTCTTCAACATAGTACTAGAATTCCTAGCCAGAGCAATTAGGCAAGAAGAAAATATAAAGGGGATCCGAATAGGAAAAGATGAAGTTAAACTTTCTCTCTTCGCAGATGACAGGATCCTATACCTTAAGAACCCCTGAGACTCTACCCCCAAGCTACTAGAGCTGATCCAAAAAATTGGCAAAGTTGTAGGATATAAAATAAACCCTCAAAAATCAATGGCCTTTTGGGTCTAATGACCCGAAGACTGAGGCTGAAATCAGGAAAGCATCTCCTTTTGCAGTAGCCCAAAAAAACATATAATACATAGGAATAACCTTAACCAAAGAAGTGAAAGACCTCTTTGATGAGAATTTTAAAAGCTTGAAAAAGGAAATTAAGTCAGAACTAAGGAAATGGAAAAACCTCCCAATGCTCCTGGATTGGGAGGATTAATATAATCAAAATGGCAATATTGTCAAAGGCTATCTACAAATTCAATGCAATACCCATTAATATCCCAACACCATTTTTTAATGAAATAGTGGAAGCAATCCAGAAATTCATATGGACCAATAAAAGACCTAGAATAGCAAAAACAATCCTAAGCAGAAAGAACAGTGCTGGAGGAATTACAATACCCAACTTCAAGCTGTATTATAAGGCTATAGTAATAAAAACAGCTTGGTATTGGCACCAGAACAGACCTGAAGACCAATGGAACAGAATTGAAGACCCAGAAATGAACCCACAGAACTACACCTATTTAATCTTTGATAAAGGAGCTAAAACAATAGTCTGGAAGAAAGATAGCCTCTTTACCAAATGGTGCTGGCAAAACTGGTTCAACACATGCAACAAACTAAAACTACATCCTTATATATCATCCTGCACCAAAATCAATTACAAATGGATTAAAGACCTCGAAATCAAAACAGATACCTTGAAAACACTAAAGGAAGGAGTAGGAGAAATACTTGGGCTCCTTGGCGTAGGACGGAACTTCCTTAACAAAGACCCAGAAAGGCTACAAATCAAAGAAAGGTTGGACAAATGGGACGGCATCAAACTGCAGAGCTTCTACACGGCAAAGGACATAGCTCGCAAGATAAACAGAAAGCCCACAGACTGGGAGAAGACCTTTACCTGCCATTCAATGGACAAAGGCCTCATATCTAAAATATATGCAGAACTAAAAAAATTACCTTCATCCAAAACAAAACGGCAAAGAACCAATAGTCTCCTCATCAAGTGGGCTGAAGACTTACAAAGAGACTTCTATGATGAGGAAATGACAATGGGCAAGAGACATATGAAAAAGTGCTCTATATCACTGGCCATAAAAGAAATGCAAATCAAAACAACATTGAGATTCCATCTCACCCCAGTAAGAATGTCCTTTTTCAAGAAGACTAACAATAACAATTGTTGGAGGGGATGTGCCCAAAAGGGAACCCTACTTCATTGTTGGTGGGAATGTAAACTGGTTCAGCCACTCTGGCAAGCAGTATGGCGATTACTCAGAAGGCTAAATATAGAACTCCCCTATGACTCAGCAGCCCCACTTTTGGGTATCTATCCAAAAAACCACAAACAAAATCACAGTAAAGCCACCAGCACAACAATGTTCATCACAGTGCAATTTCTCATAGCTAGAATCTGGAACCAACCCAGATGCCCTTTAGTAGAAGAATAGATCAGGAAAATGTGGTACATATACACAATGGAATTTTATGCCTCTATTAGAAAGAATGACATTACCCCATTTGTAAGGAAATGGAAGAACTTGGAAAAAAATTATAGTAAGTGAAGTGAGCCAGACCCAAAGAAACATGGACTCTATGGTCTCCCTTATTTGGAATAATTAGCACAGGTTTAGGCAAGTCACAACAGAGGATCACAAGAGCCCAATAGCTATACCCTTATGATCACATAAGATGATGCTAAGTGAAATGAACTCCATGTTATGGAAACGAATGTTATATCACAGTTGTAACTACTTTCAACGTCCCATGTGTATCTGTAGCTTCTACTATTGATGATGTTCTTTTATCACCTTCCTGTGGCTGTATCTACACTATCTCTGTAATCTTATCTGAGTATATTGGAAACTGTCTATACTGGTATTAGAACTAGCAAATTGAAAGGGAATACCAAAATTGAGAGACACAGGGTAAAAAAAGACAAACAACTACAAAAGCAATACTTGCAAAACTGTTTGGTGTAAGTGAACTGTACACTTCAGGGGGGAAAGGGAAAGCGGGAGGAGGGAGGGGGGAAATGAGGGACGAGGTAACAAACAGTACAATAAATGTATCCAATGCCAACGTATGAAACCGTAACCTCTCTGTACATCAGTTTGATAATAAAAATTTGAAAAAAAGTCACAAACCAAATTATCTTTTGAAATTTCTCTCCCAAATATAATTCAGATTCAAATGAACTGATACACTAATTAAACTATATCTAATTCATCATTCAGATCATCAAGTTTATGATTTGTCATGGAAGAAATATTACTGTAGGGAAACATTAATTATCAGTAAAAATTTTAAATTCCAGGCTTCCAAACACATTGTTATTTTTCTGAGGGGATATCAAGATCAGAAAAATGATGATTATTATATCTTTGTGCTCTGATGTCTGAACCATTCCATGGAAATTGTCTTTAATGTAACATAACCAAAAAGCAAAATTATGTGTTGTCCTATGTTTGACTATAACTCCTTCTATTACACTTTAGCTATCTGTAAATAATAATGGTCCCCTGATTCCAGAGTATCATATGGAAGTGAAAATGTGCAAATAATAAAGTGATATATTTTTCTACAGCATGGCCTTTTATATCCTCTTGATTCTCTCTTTTTAAAGTATCATGAACACCATTTTTTTTTGCCAGTTCTGGAGCTTCAACTCAGGGCCTCAGCACTGTCCCTGGCTTCTTTTTGCTCAAGGCTTGAACTCTGTCACTTGAGCCACAGTTCCACTTCTCCATTTTCTATATATAAAGTACTGAGGAATCAAACCCAGGGCTTCATGTAAATGAGGTAGGCACTCTATCACTAGGCCACATTTCTAGCCCATGAACACCATTATTAATTACTATTAACATGTTAATTATTATTATCTTTGGTTTGGATACCTGTCTTCTGCCCTCTTTGCTTGATTAAACTCTTACTTCTGTGAGATACAATTCAATTGTTACCAATAGTTACAAAACAAGGTAGAAAGTTGCAATTAAAGGTTGAAATTGATAGAAACTACGAAGTGATACAATATACATAGTGTGGAAATCTAAATGTAAAATGCACAATCAGATAAAGGTAATATGTTCTGAATTTCTCTACTATGAAATTACCATTTATTGGAGTTCATTTTGATAAGCATCATTTCTACATGGTCCAATGTACATAGCTATTGAGACATTGGGATCCTCTCAAGAATATCCTCCTTTGTTCTAATTGTGAGAATGCTTAGAGTGCTGTTTAATTAATCATATTCAAGTGTAATTATTTGTCTTTTACTATCCATGTGATTATATCACATGATTTATAGACATATTCTAGTTATTACAAATGAGAGAAGCCATGCAGCCTATGTTTCTTTGGGTCTGGCTTACTTCGCTTTATATAATCCAACAAATTGAAACAAGAGGGCTATTTTTATTCACTGTTTGCAGTTACTTCTTTTTTCTTTCTTTTTTCCTTTTATTCCCTTTTGTCACTTTTTTTTTTTATTTCTGTACCCTTTATCTTATGTATAAGTTTATCTAATTTGGGGAGGGAAAGGGGAATCACCTAAATGGTGGGACAAAGGGTGAACCAACACAACAGTGATTCTCACTAGCCACTATGGTTGTAAATGAACTTTACCACTTGACAGAGACAGGGACCATGTTGGGAAAAAGTGTGAGAAAATGAGGGAAGAGGAAACACTGTTCAAAAAGAAATGTACTCATTACCTGACTTATGTACTGTAACCAGTCCATACATCACTTTTTTTGAATACTTATTTATTGTCAAAGTGATATACAGAGGGGTTACAGTTTCATACATAAGGCAGTGGGTACATTTCTTGTACAATTAATTGTTTAAGTTTAAATTTTATTGTAAAAGTGACTACAGTAACAAAAATTACTTACCAAAGAATCTTCGTTGATTGTTCCAGCCAAAGAAATGCCTCCTGGTACACTGACACCTTAATGTGAGGTCTGTTCAGAGGCTAGAGGATAAAGAAAATACAAATTTGTTATCTCTGTTAAAGCACTGTTCCTACTCTTCTGGAGGGAGTGTGTTGGCAATTTTTATAGACATTAAACTGGATTTCTTAATTTGAGTTACAATGTGGTTATTTTAACCTATTCCAACCAAACAACTATTAGTCAAGAATTCATAAGTGCTTAGCCATATTTTTGGATGCTACCATGGGAGGAAAAGAAGTACCTAACACTGCTCCTACCAATGTGGAACTTATGACCTCACTGAAATGACAAATATTTGCTATACGGACCAAAATTAACTGCACCAGGATATAAATGATTCAGTGACCAAGTGAGTTGATTCAGATTATACAGTATGAAGCAGTTCACAGACGTTCTGATAAGTTGGGGCAGTAAAAGGAGACTTCTACAAACAGATGGAATGTGAGTCAAGTCACTAAAATAGAGAAGAATTTGAATCATGTCTTATTTCAAAACATCATGTCTACTAACTGGAAGTAGTAGGATAGTTAAAAGAACTGTGAACAAAATATTTCTGATCTTTATTGTTTTCTTTTTTAAAGTAACCACAAAGATCTTAGGTGAGTTTCTTAGCCTCTTTTGGCTTGAAGTGTTCCACTTAAAATAAGTGATTGAAAGGGATGACACTGATTAAGACTCATTATATTCACAAACTGCTTTGTTAGATTGTAACTTCTTTGTACAACTACTTAAGGATAATTTAAAAAGGAATAATAAAGAAGAAGTGACTTGGTAAGAAAATTTCTAAAGACCATGGAAGCAATATCATATTCAAGTTATGGTTCAAAAATTAGTTCTATGCTGTGATATATAATGTACTTGAGGAAGAAAATAATCTTTACATATTTTTTCTTTTCATCATTTGCATTTTGAGACTGAATTTTATCCTAATAAGTAGCTTTGCAAGAATGTCAAGCATAGTTATCTACAGAGGCTAATCTTGTTATAACAACATGTGGTTTGGACAAAGTGTGTAAAAACAGGGATTAGGCTGGTATTGTTCAAGGTAAGAATGGTTGGCTAGATGCACATAGCCTTAGGTTCTGTCATCAGCATAGCAAAAATAAATCATAGGATTTTTATGGGTTTTTATAGTTCTTTGGTGAAGTGATTCTTAGCTGTAATTTAACCATTGCCAATCTGAACATGAGTACATTGTAGCAAAATATTAGATTTAAAGAAGTAATAAATCTGGATTTTAATGGAAATCTCTGGAATTTTCCATTTCTTTTAAGTCATGTGAGATTTTACACTTTCTTGCCAAAGCAATACGTATGTGTCATTTAGCTTGAAGACTTCCAGTTTGAACCCTTTCTTGTGCCAAATACTCTCTATTATTCAGAATATAATTAATAGTTAGGTATCGTTACAGATACAGTGCTGTAAATTTGTATTTCCAAAGATAAAATCTTTCATTCATACACACATAGCATATTTCATTGAACATCAAGCAGGCAAGAAACTTAAGCTAGTCAAGGGGCTAAACTTATTCCAATCCATACCTTATCTTACTAATGCCCTTGTGAATAATAACATATTGGTTTGAGATAGCTAAAATCAATATTTAAAAAGTGAATCTTTTTTGTCTCTGTGTGGATAAATTATTTCATACCACTACAGAATTGGCTGCAGCATATGCCATTCTAAATTCTCAAATAGAAATGACTCTGTTTCACTTAGGCTAATTTTAGAGAGGAACCATAACCCGCCTGCTGTTCTTAGCAGCTGTTGCTAATAGACACTTAATAGGGAGGGATTCTTCTTCCCAGTCCCTGTGCCTCATTTTTTTCATTCTATTAATGGCTTCCTACGTAAAATAAGCTGATTCTAATTATAGGGACCTGACTTGGAAGATATTGATGTGTGTGTGTGTGTGTGTGTGTGTGTGTGTGTGTGTGTGTGTGTGTGTGTGTGTGTGTGTGCCAGTACTGGAGCTTGAACTCAAGGGCTTGGAGCAGTCCCTTAGCTTTTTTTTCTCAAGGCTGTTTTACTTCTGGCTGTTTGTGTTTAGAGATATAAGAGTCGCACGGACTTCCCTACCTGGACTGGCTTCCAACCATAATCCTCAGATTTCAGGTTCCTGGGTAGCTAGGCTTAGAGGTCTGAGCCACATATGCTTGACACGATTTCATTTTGTTGTTGGTTGTAGAGCTTGAATTCAGAGCCAGAATGCTGTCCCTGCACCCTTTGCTCAAGGCTAGTATTCTACCACCTTGAGCCAGAGTGCCACTTCCAGTTTTCTGGTAGTTAATTGAAGATAATAGTCTCACAAACGTTCCTGTTTGAACTAGGATCCTCAGATCTCAGCCTCCTGAGCAGTTAGGATTACAGGCAGGAGCCACCAGCTCCAGTCTTGATTGGATTTTTTTTTTAACTTTCAAAAGTTAATCTATGCTGAAAAGTACATAAGTGAACACAAATGCTTAAAGCCTTTATCATAGGCCCATCAACTAGTTATTATATTCCTAGGATTCATGGCAGCAAGGAGAAAATGTACCAAAAGTATATATACTATTGCTAAGTATAAAATAACACATTTGATATATCATTCAACATTGTAAACTGTATTTTCTTGCTGTGATTGGGAGAAGGAAAATTCTAGTTTTGATTTTTCCTGGAAAAGAATCTGTCTTTCCAGATCACAATGCATTTTGGGCCTACTATTGCTGGGCAGCTAAAAAGAGAAAGATTTCTACTATTGAGTTTTGAGTGTACTGGCCCTTTGCAAGAACTTGGAACATTTTCTAAGGGCTATCCAAGGAACAGAGCTTCATGCTATCAGAGGCTGAGTTATTTGGAATATAAATCTTCATGACATTTTTATGTGTTATCTAAAACTTGCCCCAAACCATATAAAATGTTAGCCTAGCTCTGCAACTCATTGTTTATTAAAATTCACCTCACAAAATACAATATGCAACAGGGAAAGGGGACTCGGAGAGGGAATTGAAAATTATTTTAAAAATAAAATGTTAAAACAAAAGCATTCCAAAGGAAATTAAGTCTTTGGGCTTATTCCTAAAGAGATTTATAGCTGAAAAATGATCCAGCCATCACTCTAAACAATTTGATAAATGAACTGTTCTTCTGTGTTAGGACAAGACAACATGGAAAGAAGGTACAACTCTTTTACAACTAAAGATGCCTAGTATTACACATATCTCAAGTTCATGCAACACTCTTCCCTATGTCAACATTAACTTTATGAATCTGATATTCCTGTGTGGGTGGCTTTCTTTTTTAATTTTTTGAATATCCATTATTAACCAACATTTTATATAGCAATATGTTAGTCCCTGACAATTCTGGAATAAACAGGACTGACCTTTCCCCACTGAAGCTTTGAATCTCATACTGTCTAGTATATCTGCTAACCTAAATTGAACAGTACATTTAATATTTGGCTTTAGGACATCATTATCAACATACATTATGAATTTCATCAACTTTTTTTGTTTTACCTGATATTGTCTCAAATATGCATGAAAATCTAAATGTGATATTAAGCTCCTCAAAGAGATGGGATGTCTTTAAAGTGTGTATATATGGGTACTTGTGTGTACACATATATACATACACAAACCTTGACACATATGTATGCATGTATGAAGGCCTTGGTGTACAGTGTCAAGTCGTTAATTTCACAACTACCACAGAATTGATAAATCATTCTGTTTCTAGACTCAAATGCCAGTAATCCGCCTGAGTAAATGTAATAAATATCAACAAGAACACAACTGCTTAAGAGGAAACATTATTACATATGATGAAGGAAGGAATATTCGTATTACTCTCTGGTTTACATTGCCATAATTTAGAAATATTGTTCTTTATGGCTTATCTTATTTGTACTAGGTGATCTCCATTATAGATGTATTTCTTCAGATATTTCATTACACCTATATTCTAAAACATGGTAAATAAAATGAAAGGACATATCTATAGATTCTTTTCTAGTTAATCCAGGATCTCTTAGGTTGATTTTTTTATTAATTAATTTATTGCCAAAGTGATGTACAGAGGAGTTGTAGTTTCATACAAAAGGCAGGGAGTACATTTCTTATCAAACTTGTTACCTCCTCCCTTACTTTTCTCCCACATTGTCCCCTCCCCTAAATAGCTTTTAAAATTATCTTTAATAGTACTTTCATTAACAAGTAAAAGTAAGAACTGAAGTACTTCATTTAGTCATATGCTCTGTTAAAAAAAACTATATGACAAACATATATACAATACCTAAATCAAATTAGGGTACCTAAATCAAATACAGTGACAATAGGGGCTAAACCATAGGGAAGATAAACAAAAGAAAAAAAAAGAAATAATTTCGCATAGTATGTTAGAAATAACAACAATGATAAATCTCATGTTTCCATATCTTGAAGTTCATTTCATTTAGCATCATCTTATGTGATCATATGTACATAGCTATTGAGCTATTGTGATCATCTGCTAGGACTATCCTAGACATATACTAATCATTACCAATGAGGGAAACAATAGAGTCTGTTTCTTTGGGTCTGGCTCACTTCACTTAGTATGATTTTTTTGTCTGAATCAGGGAAGGGAAGGGGAACATCAAAATGGTGAGACAAAGGGTAAACGACAAACCAATGCAACAGCAATACTTAGAAGACAATATGTAATAAACCAACTGCACAACTTGGTGGGGGTAATTGGTGAGGAGGGAAGGTGGAAGAAAAATGAGGGAGGAGGTAACAAGTTCACAAGAAATGTACTCACTACCTGTGTATGTAGCATAACCCCTCTCTGTACATCACCTTGACAATAAAAATAAGTAAATATTTTATACAAATTAAACCTAGAAATAATGTATTTTTTGACTAGTATATATTTTGATATCTTTTTCTAAGCATTGAGCAACAAATGGTTAATAAGCTGTTTTATAAAACTCTGGAAATATTTCCAAATTATCTATTTTCTATTCCTAGTAAATGTAATAATTATAAAAACTCAATAAAACATTACATTTTCAGTAAAAAACTATATGATAAATTTGAACTGATCATTTTCAAAACTATAGAACATGATAAAGTACTTTGATAACCATTTAATCATAAACAGAAGATAAGTTTGGGTTCAAGTATATATAAAAATTGTTAGTGTTGTCACCAGGAGCTATTCACTCAAATATTCATCTATAAGTCTACAATCAAAAACAACACTAGAACATGTCAGATCAGCTTCTGTTCAGTGTATATTGTGAAAAATATAAAATATAAGAAAGATGATGGTTTGTTTTACATGGGAATGATATACATTTCACACAATTGGTTATTCTGCGTGTGATAATTGTTTTAAAAAGTATATTTATAAATCAATTTATTTTGGTGTCTCAGGACTAAGTGTAAAGTAGGAAGATTGGTTTAGTTTTTGTTGTTTCTTTTTGGTTTTTTCCACGCATACCTGATGCCTTCATCATCAGAAACAAGTTCAGCACTTTTAAAAATAATTCTACAATTTATCTAAAAACTAAATAGCTAGCTAGACTCAATGTAATCTAGATTTTTCAAATTCTACATAGAGATGGAATTTTATTTTTTTCATAAAAATTACAATATCAGCTTATTTTAACATTATTCAGAATGACAAAAAGTGAAAACAATACGAATGTCTATCAACAGATGAGGAGCTAAAAAATTGCGATATAAATACAATGGAATATTAGCCACAAAATGAAATAAAACACAGATGGGGTTCTTTAAAGACATTTTGCTTGATGAAAGAAACAGACACAAAATATTAGATACTATATGTTCCATTTACATGAAATACAATAACAGAAGCAAAGATCAGATTGGTACTTGACAAGACTTGGTGCAAAAGGGGAAGAGTAAGTATTGTTTCCTGAGCATAGGGTTTTATCATAGGGTGACAGAAGTATTTCGTAACTAGATGAGGATTGTGAACAACAATGTTAATGTACTAAATACAATTAAGTTGTTCTTTACAAAATGATTGTTTTTATGTAATGTAAATTTCACCTAAAAAATCACAGTGATGCATTAATGTTTGAAAGGATTGCACTTGCCTGTAGATTCCATTGAGCTTATTTTAAAACCTGTGAATCCTTAGCCTCACGTACCTTAAAGATTAAGCTGGTTGTCAATGACTTTGAAAGCTGAAGTCGTGTAATAAACTCTGAAACTGCTCCTATGAAATTTTCATCCAAAAAAGATATTCATTCACAAAGGGTATGTAAAACTGTAAATAGTCATCTCCTCTCTTATTCTTGCTTAATTACTCTAAAACACCTGGATGCTTGACTCATTGTTTCCCTTTTATACTCATCATTTTTGGGTTGTATAAATTCAAGTTTTCTTCTTTCAACAGGCTGTATCATTACAAAAACATCTGCATGGTAGAGAGTGGCTCTATACAGATGAATTGAAATGATTTTCACTTAGACTCCTCATTTGTATTTTAATTCATCATTGCAATCTCTCCCCTCTCACACTTTCTTTCCTTTGTTACCCCTTTCATTCCCTCCTTCCCACACATCTTCCTTGTTTCCCTACAAGCCTCCTTCTACTATTTAAAGTCAAACCAGAAGAAATAGAATCTTTCCAAGTCTTTAGGAAAAATGTGAGTCAATGTGTACTAATCAAAAAAAAATTTTATTTCTTCAATATTTTCCCATAATTAATTATATATGTTCAGTTTTTACAACATTTGCACATGGTTCCATGTGAAAAAAATATATATCAGTCCATGTAAAGAATGTAAAAATTCAGAAAGGCAGAGTAAAATGGCAGAGAAATATCTCTGGTGATCTTCTCCTGACCACCCTCCCCTCTCCCTCAAGTCATACCAATTGGAACAGATATTCACATGTAAAAATACCTTCAATAGAACTAAGGAAATGAGGTGAGAGATAATAGTGCTTTCTTTTAGTGTAACAAAAAGAAAAAAATGTACTGAAGTCCATAGAGAAGAATTAGCTGCTTCTGTCATTCACTCCCAACTCCTACTGCAGTATGGAGGAAATTTTTTTTCCACATTTGGGGAAGGGAGAGAAAATGTAGTCCAGGAATTGTACCTAAAATCCAACATCAGGCCCACAAAGATTAAATTTGGTGCTGGGAAGAAAGCCTCATAACTTCTCCAACTAACCTATTGGAATCTTCTAAGCCAAACTGTCCAGGGCTTATTATCACAACTCTTCCTTTAAATTTAGGTGGAAAAAAAATGAAACAAGACTCCTAGTCATGAAAGCTAGTCCAGAGCTTACTATTTTTTTTAATTTTCTTTTTCCTCTGGTGGTGATGCTTGATGTCTGGGCCTGGACACAGTCCCTGTGCTCCTTTTGCACAAGGCTAACACTATCACTTGAGGCACAGCCTTACTTTTGGCTTTTTCTGTGATTAATTGGAGATAAGAGTTCATAAACTTTCCTGCCTGAACTGACTTCAAGCCATGATCCTCAGATCTCAGCCTCCTGAGTAGCTAGGATTACAGGCGTGAACCACCAGAGCCTGGCCAGAACTTACTTTTTTCCCCCAAGCCATGGCCCACGTTTATTTACACTCATCCCACAGCACAGGACAGGCTAGATCACAAGTGGACAGGGGGCAGGGATGGAAGGCCATGGGGGACAATGACAAGAGCACAGGGAGAGGGTAAGGAGAGGGCTGGCAAGGATGGCCAGGGGCCCCTCACGCCCCTCTGCCTCTCAGGTGCCTCAGAAATTCCTTTTGAGCTTACCGTTTACCCACCCTTACTCAAAGCCCCTGGCTTTTGAGCCACAGTTGTAAGAACCAATAACAGAAATTCAACATCCCTGTATGCACCCCAGGCCAGAGCTCACAGTCAAGACTCTATACATCCACTTCCATCATTTAGAAGGGGCTTTGTTGTTAGGACAGATATGGTTTAGATCTACAGCATTGACAGACAGACAGTCTAGGGCAAATTATGCACCAATACTGCATAGATGCTTCACTGTGAGATTCAGGAATAATCCAAGTTAGTGTAAGCCCTTCCTGAACAATTAAGAGCTGATTTTTTTCAAACAGACAAACAAAATAGGGCAAGGGATATAGCTAAGGAGTAAATATCATGTATACCATCTTCGTGAAGTCATGGGTCAGATCTCTAGCACTGAGAAATAGTCAAAGTTAACCAAAATATACTTATACTTACCTTGACTAAGAAAAAATAGGGGTGAAATAAAATCAGAAATAAACGACTAAAACCCTAAAATTTAAGGGGATAATAATAGATTATTATGACCAAGGAGACATTAACATATTTCATATCCTAAAACAAATTCCTAGAGGGATAAATTTTTAAAAAGCTGAAATCATGAAGGAATTAAAAACCAGAATAGAGAAATACCAAAAAACAAATTTGAATCAATAATAAAACTCATCAAGAAAATCCCAGAACATAAATGCCTTTACTAATGAGTTCTACTAAACATTTTATAAGAAAAATGAAGATCAAATTTACAATGTGATATCCCATTACTCTAGTATAGAGTATACCAGAGGACTTTTGTCTTATCAGTACTGGTGAAAGTTACAAAGAAAAGGAAATCCTTGTACACCATGATGGGAATCTATGATAATAGCACAGCCATTCTGCAGGGATGGAGGTTCCTCAAAAAATTAAAAAGAGCAATTAGTATATCTGAACTCCTGTGTTTATTATAGCACTAATCAGAGCAGCCAAAAAATGTAAACAAGCTAAGTACCTATCAACTAATGAGTGGAGACAGAAAATGTAGTATGTATGAAGAATGAAATTGTATTTAATCATAAAAATAAAACCTTTTCATTTATGACAGCACAGAAGGAACCACAGATAAGTTCATTAACTAAAATAAGACAGACACAGAAAGATAAGTACCACCTAAACTAGTAGGTGAAAATTTAAAAATACTAATCTCATGGAATTTGAGAGTAAATAGTGGTTACCAGAGACTAGGGGAACAATGGATGAGGAAGGAGGGTAGGGAAAGATTGATCAGTGGGTAGTAAATTGTGGTTAGGTAGGGGCAAGAATTACTGGTTTGCTAGGACACAGTGGGGTAACCACAGGTAACAGCAATACACTGTACATTTCAAAAAGAGAGTAGAGAAAAATTTGACTATCCTCACCATCAAGAAAATGACAAACGTTTAAGAAGTAGATATGTTCTTCCTGATTCAAACATCGTACAATGTATACTTGCATAGAAATTTCATGATACGTACAGACATAAAAATTATATAGTAATGGAATATCATTTAAAGTAAATTTAAATATACATATAACACAAAATCTGGGAACTCATGTTAAAAAATCTAATGATATTAGCACTGATTAAATGTGACCTATTATTATTTGCTACTTTTACATGTATTGCCTTGTAATATTCACTTCTGTATAAATCCACTAACAGTACTGAGAAGTGCTCAGGAGCAACACAAAACTCCTACTAACATTATTGATTTTAAAATTGCATTGGACTAAATCCCCTAAATTTGTACCCCTTTACACTCTTAACATGGTACCAACTTATATCCAGTAAGTCAAACAAGTGTTCAACTGTTAAATCTGATACTACCTAATATATATATATATGTATCTGCATGATTTTACATCTACTTGTATGCATATATTCCCAGTAACACTCCTTTCCAACCACTTTTTCCTTTCAAAATCATGTGGTCCTGTGAATCAAAGTACACTAGTTCTGAGATTTTGGCCAAGAAAAGATCTAATACAAATGAAAACAGCAAGATATATGCCAGCCACTGGCTATGCACCCAGTCAGATAGCAGCTTCTTTTACAAACCACAGGGGACAGTAGACATAGAGGGGAAAAAATCATTCTAAAAATATTTTAATACCTAGATACCAAGGTGGGAGATTTTTTTTAAAAAAACATCAGTTTAGAGGTGATACCAGTCCTATATCTGAACATCCTAAGTCTGCAATGGTTCTATGACTTAATAAGAATAATTATTCTAAATTGTCTTTAAAAACAGAGAGTTATTTGTAAATGGAATTGGAATTACCTTTTTGTTTCACTTAGTACAGCAGCAAGTAAAAAGAGAATATTTGCTTACGTGCAAAATTACAGTTATTTCAACTAAAGAAAAGCTTCATGCTTAAATCTACCACGAATTCCCAAAAAGTCTGACAAAAGTCTAAAAATCTTCACCACATCATGTAGATAAGAGGTACAAAATTCCAAAAACAATTGATTTGTCTGTGATCTAATACTTTCAGGTACAAATGAGTCCTTAAAACTGAAAATTAAAACCAGACACCTACAGTCCTCATTCCTCTCAGCAATCTTCCATGGAAAATAGAAGCTTTGCTAAAACTTGACATTTATGAACACTTTACTTGGTTCTCAGCTCATGGCCTCCCATGGATCAAATAATGTGATTTCAAAGAAAGAATAAGTAGGGAGAGAGAAATTATCTTCTCATTTACAACAAAATGGATGAAACTAGAGGCTATCTCATTAAATAATATTATTAAGTGCAAAATACGTTGATCAAATTGATATGCAAATACTCAAAAATTTGACTCATGGGAGCTGGGAATATGGCCTAGTGGCAAGAGTGCTTACTTTGGTATACATGAAGCCCTGGGTTCAATTCCTCAGCACCACATATATACAAAAAGGCCAAGTGGTGCTGTGGCTCAAGCCAGGGGCGGTGCTCAAGCCCTGAGTCCAAGCCCCAGGAATGGCAAAAATAAATAAATAAATAAATAAAATAGCCAAAATTTTGACTCTCAGAAATAATTTTCCAGTGTGTAATGATAAGCATTTTCACTGTAATTAAGCATTTTCACTGTAATTGATTCTATATAGTACTTATAAATCTGTTTATGCTAATTTGTTTTTGAACTTGACTTCATTCACTCCAGACATTTTCATGGAAATATGTTAAGTTCTCAACTTTTAAAAGTCCAAGCTCCAACATACATATGAGTTAAACCAGAGAAGCAGTACAACTTGTCAAAGAACAGTGTATCTCCCTGAATGATATTAGCAAACATACACATTCCTGTTCTTTATTATATTACCTCAAAATCTTACACAGTTGGTACTAATGACCTGGGATAAGACTGAGAAAAATATATTTGATACCCGAGGCTCTTAAAGCTCTCTATACAAAAAGTCAACTCCAAATGTTTGAAAAGCAAAGAAATTGTATTGAACCATGACTTTGATTTATCAATTTGTCCAATCAGTTCCACTGAACTCTATCATTGAATTGACCAATTTCTTACTGAAAGTGCAAGTAATAAACCACAAAACTTTTTCAACTGCTATAACGAATAGTTTCTGAGTAATAGAGCAATTTCTAGTAGCTAATCTGATTGAATCATTGTGAACATATTCTTTAAGGAAGAAATGAAAAGGGAGAGTATATTTATGTGGGTATATATATATATACATACACACATATGTATATATACACATATGTATATATAATTAACACACAGACACACACACACTACTGGTGTATAGATGGCTTTTAACTCTAAAAATAGTTTCTGATGATTTTGTTCCTTCCCATTCCAACCTATCAGATGCTACCTTTCTGTCTGACCTGCCTATCTTACTACTTTTGTCTGTATTTTAAAAATTCCTCAAATAGAATTACGTGTTGACATTTCAAAGTAAGTTCAATGAAACATTTTAACTTAAAATTAAACTAGGAAGCCAGGTTCAGGTGGCTCATGCTTGTAATTCCAGCTACTCAGGAGGATCTGAGGATTCCAGTTTGAAGCCAGCTCAGGCAGGAAAGTCCGTGAGACCATTATCTCCAATAGGCACTCAGAAAAAGCCAGAAGTGACTCAAGTGGTAGAGTATTAGCCTTGAGCAAAAAGAGTCTCAGGGACAGTTCCCAGGCCATTAGTTCAAGCCCCAGAATTGGCAAACTAATAATAATAACAATAATAACCTTGGGGAGTTATAAATGCAGTATCCTCAGTCCTACTAGCAAATAATAATTTCAACTATTCTATAAACAAGGAAGGACGTTTACATTAGTAGCATGGTGGCATAGATTGGATACGAAAGCATTGTGATTCATGCCAAAAATCAAATCTAAAACTAGTCACACAACTATGAAATTTTAAGCAAGTTAGTTTTTTTCAAATTTATATTCTCCATTTTAAAAATGAGAATAATAATGACTACTTAGGGCTCTATGAGAATGAAATTAAAATATAGAATCTAGAGAAAGCAATCATTAAAATTGATCAGTAACAGCAATAAGTTCCTTCCCTTCCCATGTTGTATTTTCTATAAGTTCACAAAAAACAAATTCATAGAATTCGTTTTCTAAGTACTTTTAAAAGTAATGTATATTCTAAACACTTTGTATAATAATATGTCTTTTTCTTTCTTGGACAGTAGAAATGGATGTTTTCCAATTAGTTGTGACCAACATTCGACTCACATTTGATATTAGGTTCTAATACATTAAGTATATACCTAACGCGGGTTTGCTATTTGTTAAGCACTTCTCGTCTCCTGTCACCTCCTTTGCACATCAAATAATTTTAATAGCATTCATGTTCTCTTGTACTTCCAATCACCATGAAGAGGTAATTTAGAAAGTCTAATAAATAAACAACCATTCAGCTATGTTTCTTTAATTTCATTCCTCTAAATTCAGAGTAGCCTTAATTGAAATCTCGTAATTGCTAGGAGAAAAGGAAAATATGATAACATGTCTATGACAATATACTCAATTAAACAATTGGACAGTCACATGAAAAAAAAAACCTCTAAATCTCACTGGCCTCTAATATAAAGGTTTAGACTACACGTTTTGAATAGGCTCAGACAAGTGTAAAGCTGATTTAATGCCAAGTGTATGGAATAATCACGGGATATTCAAAAAGGAAGATTATCAGTGGGAGACAATTCTCCATGGGCTTCATACTTTTCTACATGCATTTTGGTTATAAGCACTAATGACTTTTTTTCCTTTTCAAGGGTGTTTATATAAATCAAATCGCTTTGGAAGAGGGAGATAGTATCCTCTTCCAAAAAGACAGCAGATATGTTTGCTGCCCAGGAAAATGAAGAAAATTATTTTCCTCAGTGATAAGTGTTGGATAGGTTCAAATGTTGGAGTTTCCTAAGCTTAGAGATTCTCATCTGTCAAATGCAATGCTGTATGCTCAGCAGCTACCTAAGTCACTTTATTACTCTTACAGTACTGGAAGAGATACAAACATAAGCTTGCTGCCTGCTGAATCACAAGTAATAATTTCCTTTGTCTCTGATCCAAGAATCCCTTGTTTTCTGCCTGCACCTTGTGAAACTATGGTAGAGAATTTGTGTACTTGCAAGCAGTATAAAATCCCACCCCTTTCACAATTCTTAATTATGAAATAGAACAATATGGAACCTCTATAAAGTTCAGTTCCTCATGCTTTTATTTTATAAATATTAAGCAATTAAGAAGATTAAATTGAAGAATACTTTTGAAAGTTGTTGCTAAAGTGTAAATACTGAATGTATTAATAATAATAATTGTGGTCATTTTATTTCAATCATTATTAAAACATTTTAATTTCCCTTGTACCATGACCCATTTCTCATTCCCCAGTAGTTGCTGGTTAACTTAATTTGCTACTGAAACTTTTAAAGTTTCTCATTATTAATTCATTTCCTTACTTACTCCAATGTCTTCCAAAATAGTTTCCCATATCCATTTTAGACTCTCAAATCCATTCTGAGAACTACTCAGAATAAGTTTTCCAAAATCTGAAATAAGAGCATGTCCCTTGTATTTAAACTTTCAATGGTTTCCTACTGGTCTTAGGAAAGGCTCAAATTCACCATCTGGCTTACAAAATCCTATATGAGCCCATGCCTCTCCAGCCATATATCTCCTACCCACACTACCGTGTTGCATGCACCTGATGCATTTAATTCTTTTTAGTTTCTTCAAGTATCATATGTGTTTTTGGTTCCTGAAAGGCACATTGTGTTTCATCTGCATTGAACTAACTTCCATCTCCCAGACCTTTCTTACTTATTTACCTTTTCCTATTTCATTATGATTTAATCCACCAGAAGAAAAACTGTGCGAATGAGTTTAGACAGGCATATATGCACAGGCACTCAAATACATTCACTCTTGCTCACTTCCCTCCTTTTCTCCCTTCTCACTCCTTCACTCCTCCTCCTCCTCCTTCACTCTATCCCTCTCCCTTCCTCCCTCTCTAAGGAATTATTTGCTCTGGGTGCCTGGTTCGCTGTTCTTTTCTCATGATCAATTGTGACTTCAAGCATAGCCAAGAAGCTTTGTTGTTGGTTTTTTTTCACAGCAGTAGCAATATGTATGTTTACTATTTAAGAATTTTGTTCTGAATACATTCAAGTAAACCGGATATTAAAGAATGTCTCATTTAAATTCATAAGTTGCACCCTTATTTAGGAATATCAGTTGCTTTGGGAGAGTAAAACCCCTCTTTCACTTTGTGCATTTTATTTTATTCTTTTATTGTAAAGGTTAAAAATAGAGGGAATAAGAGTTATGTAAGTCAGGTATTGAGTACATTTCTTTTGAATAGTGTCACTCCTTCCCTCATTTTCTCTCAGTTTTTTTCCTTTCTGACTCCCTGACACTCCCCCACAAGTTGTATAGTTCATTTTCAACATAGTGTCTAGTGAATACTACTGTCAAATTGGTTCACCCTTTTCCCCAACATTTCTGTGCTTCCCCTCCCCAAATCAGATAAATTTACATACAAAAGGTACAGAAATCAAATATAGCAACAAAAGGGGGGAAACATTGAAAAAAACTCCCAAAGAAATTAAAAAAAACACTCTTGTTTCCAATTCTTGGAGTTCATTTTGATAAGCATCACTTTATATGATTTGCACATAGCTATTGAGCCCTCGTGATCCCCTCCTAAGAATTTTTTTTTGGTCTCACTGTATGAATGCTATCAGTCCTGTTTAATTTATCATGTTCAAGTGTAATTTTTTGCCTTTTATTATCCATTGGGTTTACTTATAGACACATTCTAGTCATTACAAATGAGGAAAACTATGAAACCTATGTTTCTGTGGGTCTGGCTTAGCATAGGTTGAAACTTCCTAAGTATATATCAGAAACACAACAAATCAAAGACTGGATAAATGGGATTGCATCAAACTGAAGAGTCTCTGCATGTCAGAGAGTATACCTAGCAAGATGAATAGAAAGTCCACAGAATGGGAGAAGATCTTTACCAGTATGCATCAGACAAGGTCCTCATATCTAAAATATACTTTGAGCTCAAAACCTCAACCACTCAATCAATAAACTGGTAAAGACTTAAAAAGAGACTTTTCAGAAGAAGTAAGAATGGCCAACAGAAACACGAAGAGATGTTCAACATCTCTGGCCATAAAAGAAATGCAAATCAAAACAATATTGACATTGTACCACACCTCAGTTAGAATGACTATTATCAAGAAAACTAACAATAACTGATGCTGGTGGGGATGTAACCAAAAGGGAATGTTACTACACCGTTGGTGGGAATGTAAACTCATTCAACCACTCTGGAACATAGTCTCAAAAGACTAAACACAGAGCTTCGCTATAACCCTGCAATCCTCTCCTGTGCATTTATACAATTGACACAACCCAGGACACACTAAACAAACCAGCACAACCATATTCATTGCAGCATTGTTTACCATAGCCAAGAAGACATGGAATCAACCCAGATGCCTCTCAGTGAATGAATGGATCAAGAAAATGTGATACACACACACACACACACACACACACACACACACACACACACACTGGAATTCTGTAATTCCATCAGAAAGAATGGCATTGTCCCATTTGGAAGGAAATGGAAAGACTTGGAAAAATTATATTGAGCAAAAAACTACTTTTAAAAGCAAAATCAATAAATAGAATTTTCCACAGTAGAATTTCTTCTTTATATCTTAATCATGTCCTAAAGTACAGTATTCAAAAGGTCAGTATTTTCAAGGAACTGTGCTAACAAGACTTTTCCTCTAGGAATCTTGCCTAATACAATTCATAATTCACATCCCAACAAATAGTTATTTTTTCTTTCTTGTGAGCTTTATACTCTCATTGCTGAAAGAAGACAGAGTAACACTGCTAAACCTCCTTAGTTACTGCCAACTTCTCTCCAGCTAAATTCTCATTAAGAGAGACCTTATCAGTAGGTTCCATCACAGAAGATGACCAACATTTCCTCAGCCTGGATTTGGGATGCAGTTACAAATTGTTTAATGAATCGAAGAACTCAGAACTCAGCAAGAAGTAAGGTTTGGCTGGCAGACACAAATATTTCATACTGAGCAAAAAAAATAGATTTTTATTATAAAGGCACACACTCTCAAATCTTAAAACCTAATTTGAATGTGAATCTACATAGAACACAGAATTTATATAATTTCCAGGAATAATAAAATCCTCTTCCAAAGCTGTTAAGGCTCAAAATAATTGCAAAATGATGGAAGAGGTAAAACAGAATTTCTGGTCATTCAAGGTACTGGTTATTTGCACTAATAATGGAGAGCACTGGTGCAGAAAATCAAAAAACTACAGATAATGCAATAAATATTCTAGCTATTTCACATCTATGCCATCCTAGAAGTAAATGTTAGGTTAATATAAACTAACCACACAGACATTTATCATCATATAAAATGTTGTTTTCCTTACCAAATGATGACTGAGTAGATATATTTAATAAGGAGAAAAAACTGCCAAATTAATAATGAAAGAAAATAATATCTGGAAAATCAGAATATAATGGTCCTTATGTGTTGACCAGATAATAGAACAAATATATCTTTGACTACAAGGGCTATAACAAGTTCATTTTCATTTAAATTTTCTGAATCTCAGGCCAAGTGTCATTGAATCATCTTAATATGCCATTCTTAAACATAAAGCACCCTGGTTAAAATACTTAGGAATCTTTCACGTGTTTAGCCAAGCATGAGATCTTGTGCCCATGATTCTAGCTACTTGGCAAGTAGAGATTGGGAGGCTAGCCTAGGCAAAATATTACCAAGACTCTATCTCATCAACAACAAAATAAACATAAATCATGATGGGCATACACTTAATAGTCCTAGTTATGCAGGAGGCTTACATAAGAGGATCATGACCCAAAGCCAGTTCCGGGCAAAAAGGAGAGACTATCTGACAAACAAATAGAGCTAGAGGCATGGCTTTATGGTGAAGCAACTGCCTATCAAGGACAAGTGGTAGGCCCTGAGTTCAAAACCAGTACCACTATAAACAATGCTTCATGTGTCTCAAAAATGAAAGGAAGTTGTAACCCAAATGGCTCTGATTTATTTACACTGATTCATCAAACTGTACTTCTTACTGTGGCGTTTTAAACACAAAGTGCTTGAATTAATTTATGAGTGAAGTTAAAATTTTTCTCCTTGTTAAACAAATTCCATTTGTCATGAAAAACGAAAACCTAATATCTCATAGAAAGTCTCTCAAGTTTAACTGATCTAAGTAATTTCATGAAACATGTGATTTTAGAAGTGTGCTATGAGTCTTTCAACTCCAACCTATCTTGTACCCAGTGCTATCCAGTCTCATGATAACACTGTTCCCTTTCCACTAGGCCAGATCAGAAATGCTTTTATCCAACTATTGCATTTCACCATCTCTTATTGCTAGATTTATTACAAAAAGTATTGAAATAATATTTTGGTGTATAATTGCAAGAGTTTGTTACTATTTTGACAACTGATACTATTTTAGATATATTTTCCTTTTTTAACTCACATAGAAAATTGTATATATTTATGGGCAAGAGTGTGGCATTTCAATATATATGTATAATGCTTAATGATCAGATCAGTGTAACATTTTTTTGCTGGTCCTAGGGCTTGAACTCAGGGCCTGGGTTCTCTCCCTGAGCTTTTGTGCTCAAAGCTAGCACTTTACCACTTGAGTCACAGCTCCACTTGCATCTTTTTAAATTTTTGGTGATTAATTAGAGATAAGAGTCTCATGGACTTTCCTATCCAGGATTGCTAGTAGAATTAAAGGTGTGAGCCACTGGCACCCAGCCAAACCTATCATTTTTTAATGTATGTTCAGATCATTCAAAATTCTCTTTAGTATTTTGAAGTACTTAACGAATTGTTGTCAACCTGTTATTATGTGCTATAATAGAGCATTCAGTCATTCCTTATTTCCAACTTCCCTTTTGAATTTATAAAATAGTTTGAGGAACATTAGTGCTCCTCTTTCTTCTCCTCCTCCTCCACCTCTTCCTCGTCTTCCTTCTCCTCCCGTTTCTTTCACTGAAGGCTGACCTAGAATTTACTGTGCAGCCTGGTTGCCTTGAACTGTATCTCCTCCTGCCTCAATCTCCCAATTGCTGTGATTACAAATGATTGACACTGTGCTGGATCTGATGTCAGATTTTTAAAAATCTGCTAAAATTCAGCAGTAAATCCACCTGGTTTTGGATTTTCTTTGAAAAGCATTGCAACTTCAGTGTCATTACTCATCATAGTTCTGTTTAGGATGTTTATTTTCTCTTTCAATTTTGATAAGGCATCTGTGAGTATAAATTTTATAAATCTATTTTTAAGAATTTTTTTCTATGATAGATTTTCCAGCTTATTGAAACATAAATTTTCAAAATAACTCCTAATGAATCTATGCATTCCATTTGAACTCTTGTAATGTCTCCTACTCTAATTCTATTAATTTATGTCCTCATTTTTGTTAGCTTCACTAAGGATTTATCCATTTATTAATGTTTGTGAAGAACCAACTGCTTTTACATTGATTCTTTGTATTACTTTTTAGGTCTCCATTTCATTAATGTTTTGCTCCATTCTTTGTCATTTCTGTCTACTGACTTTAAATTTGATTTGTTCTTGGATTTCTAAGAACTTATAGTACATTATTAGATTATTTATTTTAGATCTCTAATTTTTAGCATAGGAACGCTTAGCTATACACTTTCTTCTTAGAACTGTCTTTTCTATATCCCAAAGATTCTAGTAAGTTGTGCTTTCATTTTTTTTACTTCTAGGAAAATTTCAGTTTCCTCCTTGAACTCTAATGACCCAGTGATCACTCATCTAACTCCATAATTTGTATAGTTTCTATAGTACCTTTTGCTATTGATTTCTAATTTTATTCCAGTATGATCTGATCTGATTCAAGAAATTATTTCAATAGTTTTATAATTATAAAGACTAACTTTATGACATAAAAGTACAGTGAGTTGCTAAGAATAAAAAGAACTAGGATATTCATAGAAGAGTCTAAGTGTTTCATTCAAGCATTGCTAATTGCTAATTAATTGCAAAACAAACAAAAATATCCATCAATATTCCTCCTTGTGAAGAGGAGTATAGATTTCTTCACCCCGGGCTTATATTTTATACTTTATAGTTTATTATTCATATATATATACATATATATATGAGTCCAAACAAGGTATACCATAAAGGTTTATTTACAGACTTGAACACATCCTATCTTCCTTGCTGAGTGGGTTGAATCCTGTGCCAGAGCCACTCTCAAACTGTTCCCACTAACTTTTCCTGAGAATCCATACCACATACTCATTGTACACCTTCAGAGAAACTCTGCTTGTGTATATTTGGCATACTACATTCTGAAGCAAATGTGTGCTTTCCACAGGACACTCTGGGCCATATTGTACTGTACAAAGAAATCAAACCAAAGCAGGTTGAGTTATAAACAAGGAAGTATCCCCTGGATTAACAATTCTCTGCCTAGCACTCCCACTTACATTCATACAGAGGTGGTATTCTACCAGAGTTTGGGCTGCAGCTCAAGCATTGTTTCTGTCCTTCCTCCTCTCTGTAGCATAACTCACAGCTTGCACTTCCCACCTACGGAGGTCTGTTTGAATCTGAGTCAAAGTCACATTCAGTTTCCTAGGTCCACACTGATTCTCCAGATGGTCAGCCACTTACTTAGCCAGTAGAGTAGGAGTGGTCCATAGGCTTTGAGGTATAAAAATGCATAATGTTCTGCTCACTCCACCCATGTAGTCTGAAGGTAATAACTCACCTCAAAATATTTCTTGTAAGAGAGACATTCTTATAGAGACAAATTCTATTAAGTTTTGCTTTGCTTCATTTCAGAAAGATAGCATGGTGAGTAGAGTATTCTTCTCTGGTAATTATTATTATTTTTCTTTTTTGTGGTTTTTAATATGGCATCCAATTCTCTTCTAGCATATAAGGTTTATTTTTAAAAGTCTACTGTTAAACAAATATGGTTGCCCTTATTTTCAAAAATTGATAACTTCCTATTACACATCCATTGTCCTTCCTGGACATAAGCTGTCTGTATATTTCTCTATGTAGAAAAAGCTTTCCAAAATTGTTGAATTGCTTTTCTTTATCTGTCTCATTTTCTTCTCTGTTTGTAATAATTATAATATGAACAATGTCTTGCTTTTTCAGGCATGATGACATATACCTGCAATTCCAGCACTCAGGAAGTAGAAGTGAGAGGGGATCACAACCATGAGGCCACCTTAGCCAATGTAAGTGTTCCAGACCAAATATGGGCTACATACCAAGACTCTAACTAAAAGAAAAACAAATAAACAAAAGAATGTTTTTTTCTTAATTTTATCCTATAAGCTTGGAAAGTTTTCTTCATTCTTTGTAATTTCTTTTTTATGAAATCTGACAAGGTTCTTTCAAAGCATCTGTTCTGAAAGCCAGAAAATATATTTTATCTCTTTTATTCATCAAAAGTTTGCCACAAATTTAGCATATATTAATTGTACAAAATAATAATGTGAATCTCATAAATTTTTTCTTCTGAATGTTGCATTTTACTGTTGAGTTTCTACACTGTATATTTCATTTATTCCATTTTTATCTTTAATATTTGTGATTAATTCCTTTCTATTAACTCTATCTCTGCAGAAATCTCATTTATATTATGAATTATCTTCCTAATTTAATTGAAATATCGGTCTATATTCTCTTATATATGATTAATTTTCTTTAAAATTGTTTTTTGAAATTTCTTGTCAGCTAATTTCTAGTTTGTTTTCTTTGCAATCTGTCACCAGAAAGTTATTGTGTTCCTTTGGAGGTGTTATCTTAACATATATTTTGTTGTTTCTTATGTCCCTACCTTGGTCTGCCTGTTGGTATATCAGATACCTCTACCAACTTTTATGAGGTGGATTTCATATTAAATGACTTTCTAGTGGGATGTGTATTACGGTTTCACATATACATGCTTCAGTGTGTTTGGTTCCAGGTAGACTCTTTAGTGTAGTGTCTGTGTAGCTTCTTAAACATATACAATCAATATTGGTAGTGTCATCAGGTATTCTCAGTGACATGGACTCTGGGAATTATGAGATAGCCTATGAAGAGTAGGAATGGTGCACTCAGATAAAGGTATGGTGCTCATCAATTTGCCTGGGTCACCTCACCAGGGCCAGTTGGGAGGACAAAATAGAACATGTCTGGTAAAAGGGAAAGATGCCTATTAGTGTCTGAGAGATGTACAGGGACCAGAATACACCAGTGACCCCAGGTGGGGCAGACTGCAGTGTCTGAATACTATATTGGTACATTTGCAGATTCTTTGGGCCTAACCTCAGAGAATTCTTCCTAAATGCTTCTCAGGGCTAAGGGTTGGTGATTAAGACCAAGTCCATAATGCTTAGAGCCTCAATTGACAAGGCTTCTGAAAAAAATGGGCTGTTCTTGAAGGTCACAAGAGGGTAGGCCTCTCAGTTGCTTCTTGGTGCCTACACCATTCAAGTCTCTCAGGAAAACTTTGTATCTAAGCTTTTTCCTCATGTTGTGTATAGGTAAGAGAGGCAATCTGGCTGCTTTTCTGGATTCTTCATGGACTTAGATTCTCAGAGATAATTTCTAGGCTATTTTTCAAAGCCAAGGGTATATGGGTAGAGTTATCCAACTGCTTGTGAGCAGAAATGTGGTTGAAGCCCAGCTTGCTTACTAGGTCCAAGAGTGTTTCTATGGCAGAAGGGGATATAGAAGGCTGCCTGTATAGTTTCTGGGGAAGAGAGTGAGCAAGAAGCACTATATATTCATTTATGAAAGGATGGGAGATATATAGGGCTGTCAAACCATTTTGGGGGGCCCTATATGCCAGGCTTTTCAGAGTGAGCTCCTTAGGCTCTTTGTGAGGTCAGGACAGGGTGACAGGACCTCCTAACTAGTTTACAGGGCCAAGACTATGATGTTTTTACTGTAACTGCCTGGCAGCTTCAGAGCACCTTGAGTGGGTGGGGTCTCAAGATAAATCTGAACAGAAAGTACTTGTATAGAAGAGTATACATAGTGGGTTGAGCTCTTTCTCCAAGGAAATGCATTGAATGGTAAAAACGAGCTCCACAAATTAGGTGCAGGGTCTATAAAGTCTAAAGGCTTATCCAATAGGAAAAGCCCCAGGTGTCTGTAGTATGAATTGCTATTGCCAAGGTCTCTAGATTATCTCTTCGACACAAAATGAAGTCTCACTTGGTTCAGGAATAATATCTAAAGATGGAACCATAGGTATCTTCATTACAAGGTATTCTGTATCACCAAGATCTGCCACATCTCTGACATACCCTCAGTGCACTGTGTGTCTCTGCCTCAAATTTCCCAGTGCAGTAGCTATTGTTTTGGCCTCATTTTGATCCTTTTTTGTGCCAATCCTGGGGCTTGAACTCAGGTTCTGTGCACTAAGCTTTATCTCTTAAGGCAAACACTCTCCCCACTGAGCCACACCTCCATTTCCAGCTTTATGCTTTCTAATTGGAGATGAGACTCTCATGGATATTTTTCTGCCCAGGCTGGCTTTGAACTATAATTCTCAGATCTCAGTCTCCTCAGTAGCTAGGATTATATGCATGAGCCACTGACACCTGGCGTGGGTCAAAAAGCCTTATGGCTGGTTAATGAATTGCTTCATGAGTTAGGCAAAAGTTTCTTATAATGAAATTCCAAAGGCCACTATTTAAATGAAGACACATTACTATATAGAATTAGTAACTTTTCTTGTAAAAAAAGCTGCTAAGACATAGGCAACAGCAAGCTGATTTGTTGGTAAAAATTGTGAATATGGACATGAGACTACCAGTAAAAGGGAAGCATGTAAGATAACAACTATAAACAGCAAGCCAATATATAGTAAAGATAAAAGTAAAGAAAATGAGTGTAGGGCCAATTTTTCATTTTCTTCTTTTGGTAGCTTTGTAAATTTCAAAGGAAAGCTGCATGCATGCAACCGTAAAAGATGTGACTATTATTCTGATTATTCATACATTTAATTCTGAAATTGTGGCCTTTCTACTTTTCATTTACATAAATTTGAATATGTATGCATGCTGTTCATTTGACATAAAATAAAAAGCTAAATGGAAACTAATTTCATTGCATCTCAAAAGTATCTCAGTGAAGCTGTCATAATGTACATGATATTATATTACCTAATGGGTTCACTGTTTTATTTGTTCCACGAAGGTCAGAAGTAACTTGACAACTGTCTTCTAAAACTTGCTTTTATCTTTCTGACTGCAAAAGAAAAATAGTACTTATAAAATATTCAAATAAGACAGATGCAAATAAATAGAAATTTAAAGTTCTATGCAATTCCACACCATCCCTATCTTAAAATGTAAATATTTCCTCAATTCATATGTGCTTCAAGCTAAACACTCATGACCATTTACAAAACAGAAAATTTTCTACATGCATACTGCTTCATATGCATAAATTTTCTTCAAGTATTCAAACACTCAGAGTGCTGCATAATGGTTATGTATATTAATTAAGAAATTAATATGAAATATAAACACAAATACATATACAGATTGTGTAATCATCTAAATAAACAACAAAAATACATTGTTACACATACATGTACCTATTCAAAATGAATAAGTATTTAAATGAATTCATTTTTTAGTTAATCATAAATTATTTCAAATGAGTTCTCTCAGTTATATCATGAATCTGTATTACACAAATATTCTGAGTTCAGAGGGAAACTATAATTAACCTCAATGTCATTTATATTTGAAATGTTTAAAAGCTGAGTTAAAATTCAACAATAACAAAAGTAAATGAAAGTAAAGCAAGTTTTCAGAAAATTAACTACTTTCTGGAATCTAGCTATTTCATACACAGGAGTTATATATGTGTACATGTGAGCCTTTGTGTATATATAAATGCACATAAGGCCAACTAGTACAACTCAGAAAGATTTGGTACCAAATGTCTAAAAATTATACTATTTACAATTATATTACCACCCATGTAGATTATAAATACATAATAACTGATGATGCTTAATGAATGAAAATAAATCTCTCCATCAGTCCTTCCTAAGACATTCATTTGGATATGTTGACTAGTAAATGTTGTATGCATACACACCTTTCCAACTTCAAGCTCTAGGAATTCTACATATCCTTTGACAGTCTCCATATTTGACAAATAATTAAAACAACCCTTTGATATTTGAGTACTATGAATTCAGAAGTGATATTTGAGTACTATGAATTCAGAAGTGAATAAGACACTTTACCTGTCCTTGTGAAATCCTAGAACCCTGTTGGGACTATGACTGGTTGTAGGAGATTTGGCTGGTGTTTGAATGATACAAGTGGAAAACTCTGGTTATGTTGTTATCTAGACTATGTGAATGTTTCACCCTATGTAGTAATCCAGTCAAAAGGCAGGAATGAATTCCTGAGGGTGCTTATCTTAATACTTCCTGATTTCTTGTTATTTACCTCTTAGAATGTGCCTTTTTGTTTACTGAGCCTATAAAAGCAGAGGTTCTAGAGACACCTTTGGTTTTACTATGTCTGTTGGTTAACCCACTCTCTGCCTCATGGTCGTGTTGGATTATTACTTATTTAATGTTAAAATATTAAATAAATATGAGATACCACTGCATCAGCATTTCTTCATCTGTCACCTTGGAATCTGCTGGTTGGAACTGGCATATCTTTAAGGAACATAGGGACTACTGGGAAAAGAGATAGGTAAACAGTTTACTGGATTGGAGGAAAATGAGTGTATTGTAGCATTTCAAAAAGATACATTATCCCAGCTGGGAAAGGTAAAGATTGAATGAAGATATTTGGACTTAGTTCTAAAGTTCTGCAGGTACCATATAGAGTTAGTAAGATAACTTCCTCTCACTTTCAAGCACACTCAGTTTATTGGTCCAGGCAACTTTGGGTGAAATGACTTATTTCTTCTTCATATTATTGTAAGAGCCACTAACCTTCTGTGGTTTTTCAGATAGAATTTTACCAGGGTCTAAGAGAAGGAGATAGTAGAAGAAAGGTATTTGGGTTCAACATTCAAAAGTTACCCAACATCCTTTCCACCAAACAAAGTTACAAGGCAAGCCTGTATTCAAAATGCTAGGAAGCATGTGAAGTGTGAAGACAACTTCTGAACAGAGGAGATTTATTTAGAAAATGTCAACTTACAAGTGGTGGAGGTATTGTAAGAAAAGAAACAAGTCAAACATCTGTATGGAATGTTTATATTGAGAAAGAAAGATATACATTGCATTTTGGATAGTACCTTTATTCATTGAGTAGATGAAAGAACAGGAGTCAAATACAGGCAAGAAAAAAAATAAGAGAAAAATCAAGAATTCAAAGTACTATAGAAAAATTAAAAGAATGTATTTTTTAATAAAGTAGAACCTTTATTAAGAACTTGACAGTATAAGGCCTTATTTTTGAAAGGTTTTAAATTCATCCTTATTAAGTAAGTGCTCTACCACTTGACACATTTAACTAACCCTGTTACAATAGGCCATTTTCCAGATAGCCTGTGTACAATTACTTAAATATAATAAAAAGGAATACAAATATCAATTCACAAAAGAAAAGAATGTTTTAAGAAGGCAAGAGTAATCAATAATTTAAATCCTACAGAATAACTAAATAAGAATTAAAATGTATTCCATTTTAAGAGTTAAAATTATAAGCTACATGGGTCATGATATGTCCATGATACCATGATATGTATGTTTTTCTGAGTTATGCCATTTTGTCTTATGTGTAGATAAACATATATAATTATTAGATTTAATAACTATTCTTCAAAAGGCTTTTAGGGATTTCCAAAACAGATTATATTCTGGCTCACAGGGAACAAATTCCATTATACAGAAATATCAAGGAAACTTTGAGTATTACCTGATTATCACCCTACACTACAGAGCACAAATCTTTCACACTATTTGCAGTCATTTTTGCTTTACCCTATAAAAGTCTTTGGATGGAGCAGATTTTTTTCAGTGGAGGAATCTATTATCAGGAAGGTCTAACCAGCATATCTTGGTCAATTGTTAACATGAAAATAGAAGCCAGGTATGGTTACATATGAACCAAACAATTTCTCCTTTGTAAAATTCAATAGTCTATGCTAAATATGTGGAATTTAGGAAAAAAGGAAGAAAATGGGCATCAAATTTTCAGTTGAGATTATACAAAAACTTAAAAAGGCCTGAGAAAAATGAGGTTTAGAAATAGAAATAGAAGACCTGGAGCTATGTAAGATTTACGCAGTAAGTAAGGTCGACTAATCAGTATTAGAAGAAAGGAAGAGGATGTTTTGAAGATGCTATAGTATGAAGCTGAAGCTTTGACTTCAGTCTTGAATGTCTAACATATCTGAGACACAACTCACATGATTCTAAAGTAAAATGGGGTAAGAATCAATGCCAGGACTAGGAATGTAACTCAGTGGTAGAGTGTCTAGCATGCAAAGACCTAGGGTTCAATCTATAAATCTGAATACTTGGAATAGTCATTAAAACAAACCAGTGGAATCTCAATTAATGTAAGCTACCAGGTTGAAATAAACAATTTTCCAGAGAAAAAATATAAGAAAAATTTAATATACTTTATGATGTATGTGACACATACCATTTCTGTTTTAATCCTCTCCTTGTCAAACAGACATTAAGTTGTAAAAGAAAATATTAAGAGTTATTAAATAATTTATAAGTTAAATAATGGAGTTGAAAGTTCAAATTAAATGTATCTGATTCTATGGTTGTTCTATTTTTCCTATACATGGTACTGTTTGTATATGAGTGCTAATATTTGAAGAATCCTAATAAAGGTTGTGGATGTATACCTATTAATAGCTATGATATCTATTTATCTATGGGTATGTTAATTTTTCCTAAATGGAAGAGATGGGTAAGGCAGAAATTTATCTTTATCATTAAAAAGTGATTTTTATAATCTGTTTTCTAACAGTCAACATAGACTTATGGAGAATAGATTATACCAAAGTAATCTTGTATCTCTTTGGTAGTGTTTAAGTGACTGATAAGTCAAGAGAAATGTTCTAAATGCATTCTATCTACCTTAGCAGGACATCTATCAAAGTCTGTTTCAAAACCTTTAATGCAAAGAAAATGAAAAACAATATTGACTCCATATTTATAGACTTAGACTGATATGTATTTGAGCTGCCTTATAAAAATATGGAAATTGGTGAATTAGTGTCAATTTGTAACTTCAGTAGTGTTCTATAGTAATTCTTGTTTCAAATTAGTATTAGTCATTTGAGAAAAATTTTGAAGTTTACCCTATGCATTTTGTCAGTTGTATAAAACACAAATGAAAAGTGAATATATTGAATGGAAAAGACAGGAACAAAAGGCATCAACAATATGAATTATACATAGTGTTACTGTAGAATCCTGCCCCTGGGTATAAATAATAAAGTGCTTGAATAAAGACTGAGGAAATTGTGCTCATGTGTTAACAAAACAATATCTGGGTAGACTGATTACATACTTAGTATGAGTTAGCTATGTTACATTGTTATATTGGATAATGCTAAGTGTTTGAATGCGTTGTTTCCACAGTTCAGGTGTGATTAGTATGATTGAATTAAAGGGTGGGTCCTCAAAGAGATGATTAAAAAATAAGTCTTTGCTCATCCATGGGGTTAAGGATCTCTTAAAAGAAGCTTTAGGAGTCAGGCCCCAGTGGATCATGCTACTCAGAACGCTGAGATCTGAAGGTTGTAGTTCAAAGCCAGCCTGGGCAGGAAAGCCCATTACACTCTTATTTCCAGTAAACTACCAAAATCTGGAGATGGGGCTGTGGCAGTAGAGCATAGGAAGCCTTGAGCATAAGAAGCTCAGGGAGGGCACCCAGACCCTGAGTTCAAGCCCCAGGCCCAACACAAAAAAAAGAGGCTTTATGAGTCTTTAACACCTATTTCCTGCATGAGGAACAGGAAATATCCCTTTTTATATTTCTCTGTAGTTTCTCCTGTTGCTCTAAAATAAATCCTTGCCAAAACTTTTTTAAAGCACCTTAACGAAACGTTTGACTAGCTTGTCCTTTCTCCTTCTATCATGTGTTAATGAAGCAAGAAGGCTGTTACCAGATAGCAGCATCTTGATGAAATTTCTAGCTTCCAGATCTATTAGAAAAACAAATTCCTGGTTTGGGAAAGGTGGCATACATTATAATCCTAGCATTGGGAAGGTGAGGAGGTAGAATCTTGAGCTTGAGGCTAGCCTAGACTATATAGCAAGATTAAAGCATTTAAAAGCATTTAAAACAAAAGGAAACAAAACAGATTTCTGATATTTTAGTTAACTGCTCAGTAAAGAGTATTCTGTTATAGCTGTACAAATGGATTAAGACACACACAATTCAAGAAATATGATTAGTAAAGCAAAGGCAAAGATAAGCCTATTATTTTAGGAGATAGCCAGACAAATTACTAGGCCATTCAAAGCTAGGTCATTTCTGAATTTCACAGTAGCAAGCCACATATCCTGAATCAAATAAGCAACATGGTAAGGGGAGAAAGAAATCATAACATGAAAAGAATAATTGAAGAATTTTTGCATTTTGAGCATAGACAAGTTTATGAATGGCTTTAAACAATTGCTGGACTGTGAAACTGAATAAGCTATTTCTTGCAGTTACTTTCTGTAGTCAATATATGGGAATTACAGTAGTGCAGACTTGGGCTGTACATATTGAAACTGCTTTTGTCTTTTAATGAATAAAGATATCTACATTTGAAATCAGGTATTCAATAGATGAGTTTCTTCCACCCAAGTGAAGACAACATAACAACTCAGAATTTTGCAGTTATACAGATGTTACTAAAGTCAAGCAATGAAGTCTATAGCAGAGCTTAAGCATGTTTGTGGTAGACATGAGTTGGAAGGAATCTTACAAATTACCTTCTAGCTCAAAATTTCCATGTCACATTTATAGAGATTAATACGACAGGAGTAACTTGCCCAGAATAATACAAAAGTACAAAAATTCACACTCTTTAATTTGAAATTAAGTATTCATTAAATTCCATTTCTGAAAAATTCACAAGAATTCTGTTATCTGAGATAGATTTATAATGCATATATATTTCAGTCTCTTACAGTGTAAAAATCCTTTTGAATTTAAACAGAATCTTTACTAGATGGGGTACTAAGAAGAAAAATCTCCAAACAGGAGCAAACCCAGAAGAAGCCTAATTTTGCTGCCTGTGCCATACCACAAGTAACCTATCATGTCAATCCACCTATGGCTCATAACAGAATATGAAGCATCTCCTATTAACTCATTTACTTGTAATGAAAACATCACCTTAGATAGCTGCCTTTTCTGAAAATAAATTTTTACTATCTAGGAATGTGGGTAGTATATACTGGCAGGTTAAAAAAGTGGTAGCTTGATAGTTTTGAAGTTATTCTGAAAAAGTATTCAGTGTTTTGTAACAATGTGGAATAGTGCAGGGACCAATAGTTGATATACTGCTGAGGTGGAACAATGAACATTTACTGATGTCTTTACTAGCCAAAAATAAACTGAACCTGATAAGCCTTATAGACACAGAAGGAGAAAAACAAACACCATGTCATCAGCTGAATTCAAGGTACTAAGGGATGGACTCATTTATTCACACAATGAAACCACATCTAGTAAAACAGCTGCAATTGCAGACACTACCAGTTAAGTTTTTGATAATGCACTGCCATTCCCTCTGTCTTCTGCAGAGACCCAATAAAGTACACAGAATGGGGATGATGTTGTACCATCACTTCATCTTTGCATGGTGGCACTAGTCTCCATAACCATTATTGGAAAGCATCATTGCTTTCTTTATTTTCTCTCTAGGTAGATGAAGTTCTAACCACTTTTACATGGCCTGTGCATAGTGGCTATCACCACAGAGGTCAGGGAACCAATGTGTAGACCCTAAAATCTGTTGAGTGTGTATGCACTCTGAAACTGGGGTACCACAGAATGAATTTGAGGATCCACCTGTTGCATGATCACCTAATCTAAGTACTTACTCCAACTATTGGACTACAGTGACATTTTGGTCCTCCTAGAATCTGCCCATTAGTCTTCAAAAGGTTTATTTCCTTTACCATAATGCAGAGTTACCATGGCTAAAAGGTCATAAATCTTCTTGGGGAGGCTGGGAGAAAGATTAACAGAATAGATTTTTTCAGGGAACCCAGCCTCTCCTTTTCTCGGGATTTCAGAATTTCTATATTACTGTCTCAAATCTGACTATTAATTGAGGGGATATGGTTCTGTGCTTTTATATTCATCACAATTTTACTAATTTGACTTGGATATTTTCTGTTTACACAGTTCAAATGGGAAAAATGAGGGAGAGGTAACAAGTTGGATAAGAAATGTACTCACTGTATTACGGATGAAACTGTAACCCCCTCTGTACTTCACTTTGACAATAAAACAAATTAATTAATAAAAAAAGAATGTAGTAGAATACCTGTGTATTTTACTTCTAGGAACACCAGAAAAGATGATTATCTATTTCTGTACAGTGCTAGACTTTGAATTCAGACTTCACGCGTGCTAGGCAGAAATTCTAACTTAAGCCATAAACTCTAGCCTTTCAACTCGTTTTCTAATTCAACTAGGAACAAGTTGAGATGCTGGATATGGTTTGCAGTGATCTCAGCTGTCTAGCTACGGGAGAAAAGAGCCTACTCCTGGACACAGGTAAAAGCTTTCAAATTATATATATATATGGGCTGGGAATATGGCCTAGTGGCAAGAGTTCTTGCCTCTTATACATGAAGCCCTGGGTTGGATTCCTCAGCACCACATATATAGAAAAGGCCAGAAGAGGTGCTGTGGCTCAAGTTTCAGAGTGCTAGCCTTGAGCAAAAAGAAGCCAGGGACAGTGCTCAGGCCCTGAGTCCAAGTGCCAGGACTGGCAAAAAAAAAATTGTACTTAAGCTGACATTTCAAATTTCTGAGCACATCATTTTCTTTTTGTACTTTGTTCAGCAACATTAGGAGGAAACATCTTCATTACATTTGTTAGTGTGTTGAAAATGGTTAAGTATTTCATATACATGTGCAACCTTTCTTTTTTGTAATTATATTATCTTTAGTCATGCAAAGGGGTTACCATTCAACAAGTCACTTCATAAATGCAATGCATCTTGATTGATATCTCCCATTTCATCATTCTCCCCCATCCCTCCCAACCCAAACCCTCTTCTCAATTTTCCTAGTTTCATAGGATATGCATTGAATATTACAGATCTTTTTTTCTTAAAAGTGGTTGATAAATCAAATGGTGATATTTAGCAAATGTCTATTACCACATCTATGTGAATATGTGTTTGTATGTGTGCATATGAGACAGAAACAAACAGAAATGACATCTATGTGAATATATATTTGAAAGAAAGAAAGACAGAGAGATACAGATACAAAGACAGACAAGAAGTGATTACAAGGAATTTGTTCAAAGATTATGAGGCTTTTTTTTCCCCAAAAGCTGAATACAGTAAGCTAGAACTCCGTAAACCCAACAACGGTGGTCCAAGCTAAGTCTGAAAATCAGAGTCTGATTCAACTTTCATCCAAAAGCTGGCAGACTGAAGGCCCAAACAATGAGAGAGTATCAATTTTAATTGGAAAGCAGGAAAATGACTGTCATTTCAGCTCAACCAATCAAGACAGGAAACTTCTCACTTATCAGATTGCAAACATTTTGGCTCTTTTCAGGCCTTTCCACATTAAAAAGGTGTAGTAGTTAAGTTTTACTGCAAAATACCTGAAATTAAAAGCTCATAAGGATGAAAAGTTTATTTTGTCATATATTTTCTGAGGTACACACTGGAGGGCTTGTTGCTAGGGAGAACATAAATGGTATTTGGAGCATTTAGTAAAAGAAAGTGTTCACTTCAAGGTGAAATAATCGATGATGCCCAAGAGGCTCTTCTCCCAGATTTTGAAGGTGCATCAAAGGTATTGGTTTTGCTCAGCTTGTTCAGCTGGCTCTAGGCATACCTCAGCTGGTTCTCCACACTGCTGAGCTGGTCCTTGAGCTCTAGCTGTTGCCACTCCAGTGCACAATATTCTTTTCGGTACTACATCTCCTGCTGGCACAGCTCTGCAGTTTCTTTCTGGGATGCCTTGAGATTCTCTGCTGCTTTCATCTGGTCCTATTCCATATCCTCCAGCTCCTGAGGTCCATTCTCGCCTCCACCAGCTCCAGGTCCCACATCAATGGCTTCAGCCTGATATTCAAAGCCTTGCTGATCCATCAGCAACTCAGTCTCCATTGCATGTCTGTAGTTCTGACAATCCAGTTCTGCCAGAGAGAGTTGAGTGTACATTTGCTTTAAAATACTGTCCACATGGGGCTGGGGATATAGCCTAGTGGCAAGAGTGCCTGCCTCGGATACACGAGGCCCTAGGTTCGATTCCCCAGCACCACATATACAGAAAACGGCCCGAAGCGGCGCTGTGGCTCAAGTGGCAGAGTGCTAGCCTTGAGCGGGAAGAAGCCAGGGACAGTGCTCAGGCCCTGAGTCCAAGGCCCAGGACTGGCAAAAAAAAAAAATAAATAAATAAAATAAAATACTGTCCACACACTTCACCCAGAGGGTGGTCCACAACTTTTTGACCAGAGACAATGGCAAAAATGTCTACAATGGCCTTCTGGATGCAGCTGAGAGTTCTTATGCAAATAGCATTCCTAAGCAGGATTAATTGGTTAGTGCTTTCCTTGGATACCCTGCTGTTATCAGAAAGGGACCCACTGAAGGCACTGGCATGGAGCTCTCCACAATCACTGTATTTGGTGGACAAGTCACCATCTTCCTGGACTTTTTCTGGCGTCTCTGTGGGTTAATCAAGTTTCAAGAGCTGGTGGCACCTTTGGCACATGAAGCAGATGAAAAACCTGGTGGAGGTCTTGATACTCAGCTCTAGTCTAAGTTTCCTCTCGCTTCTTGGTTTCTTAGCCTGTGACACATTTTCCTTCAATAGAAATTGATTTTTCTTCATGATTACATCAAAGTAAAATGTTTTTGACAAGGAATGTCAAGGACATAAAAATGCCCTTCTCATGTCATCAAATCAAAGAAACAATTTACAATGTTGATCATCTGAATTGAGGTAGCATTTTTCAAGTTTCTTTATTATAAGTTTATTTTCCTCTCCTTTTCCATAACATCCTCTGAAAGAAAAACCAATATGCACAGCATTAATTTTTAAAGTAAGGGTTTATGATATACCTCCTTAAGGGCAAATAACCCATATCAATTATTTGTGATTCTTCGCCATTAGATTTGTTATTCTCCCCAATTTATTTTTAATCACATATTTAAATAAATGATTATTCATGGATGTTCATTTTATATCAGCAGTTATACTCTAATGCTATTTTCTTGCTTGCTAGACCCAGCTTTGACAATTATAAGCTCTATTAACTGGCTATTTACATTCTCTGAAACACCCCAACACTGTGTTTTACTTCTTTTATTTGGGTTGGGTAAGTACATTCTCACTATTTTGTAAGTATAAGATGTTTTGAGCTTATTTTGTAAATTATCTGCTTCATGCCCAGTAGTGGTTATTTTTCCAAGTACCTGTTTACTTGTGTTGAAATGTAAGAAATCAAAATCTGGGTGGTCATTGGCATTAGATCATTCTTTTTAAAAATTTAAATTTGTTTTATTATAAATGTAATATACAGAGGGGTAACAGTTACGTAAGTAAGGTAATGAGTACATTTCTTGTCAAATATTGTTACCACCTCCATCATTTTTCTCCTACCTTCCCTCCTCTCTGACTCCTCCCTTCAAGTTTTAAAGTTCATTCCAACATAGTGTCTTGTGAGTATTGCTGTTGCATTGGTTCACTCTTTCTCATTTGTCTCATCATTTTGTTATTCCTTTTCTTTTCCCCAAATCAGATAATCATATATCCAAGACACAGGGTACCAAAATCAAAAACAGTGACAACAAAAGGTAATCAAAAAATATTCAAAACAAACCAGGAAATAAGTTACATTCCTACAAGAGATACTGTACACACCTAGAAGGCCTGATTTAAGGTTAATAGATAATGAGGAGGGTCTAGAGAAGGAAGCTATGTATATTTAACAGAATCACAGCAGAGAATTTCCCAAATATCCAAAGGTATAGTGCCATCCAGATACAAGATGCTTTTAGAACCCCGAACAGAGAACAGACCAGGACATCCCACTGCCACATTGTAATCCTCACAGGACCAATACAGACCAAGGAAAGGATCATTAAATCTGTCAGGGAGGAAAGATCAATCACCTACAAAGGAAAACGAATCAAAACAACTACAGATTTCTCAGCAGAGACCATGAAAGCAAGAAGAGACTGGAATTAAGTATGCCACGCCCTAAAGACAAACAACTATCAACTAAGAATAGTGTACCCAACTAAGGTCTCCTTCATAACCTAGGGACAAATAGAAAGCTTTCACAGCAAGGAAAATTTGAAATAATTTATCTCCACCAAACCAGTATTATAATGGATTGTTCTTGATCTCTCACTTGATATCTATCTATGTATCTATAAGAATAATCTAAGGGGCTGGGAATATGGCCTAGTGGCAAGAGTGCTTGCCTCATATACATGAAGCCCTGGGTTGGATTCCTCAGCACCACATATATAGAAAATAGCCAGAAGTGGCTCTGTGGCTCAAGTGGCTGAGTGCTAGCCTTGAGCAAAACAGAAGCCAGGGACAGTGCTCAGGCCCTGAGTCTAAGCCCCAGGACTGGCAAAAAAAAAAAAGAATAATCTAATACCAATCTATCTATAGGTATAACTCATTTGGGTAAATATCAAGGAATTAAGTTGTATCACAAAGTAATACTATAGTTTGTTTTAAAAGGAACTGAAAACTGTCTTTCAAAAAGATCATACCATTTTGGACTCTTGCTTGCAGGTGAGATGTTTTGTTCATATGAGTTTATATGTGTATTCTCTGTATATATCTGTATCTAGATTAAGGTAAATAGGAGTTAATTCCAAATTGACTACCTCATCCATTAGCATTTTGATTTATTATCCTTGCTTGCTTATCTGTAACCTTGAATTCTTACAATAAAAAGCTTGGTTCCTACCACCTGATATTCATCCATTTAATTGTTTCATTCCAGTATGCACATATACTTGTTTCAAAATTGTGAATCAATGCTCCAAAGAGAAACACCATTATTGACTAAAGTACAATGTTTATATACAATCCCTTATAGTTTTGGCCTTAAAGAGTCCACCTGCTTCCAAATTTACTTATGTCAGTATTTTATTACTTCAGTTTCCTCAGTTGTTTTATGTATTTATACTACATATTGATTTTTTTCACATTCTATATTTCCCCAGTCTCCTGAATTACTTTAAAAAATCTCTACATACTGAGAGGTTCACTCTTTTGTGTAAAATTTTATGAGGAGCAACAAATGCAAACTTATATTCAGTAACCATTCTAACAGCATATAAAATAGTTTCACTACCTGAAATACATCCCTAGTGCTATACCTAGTGAATCCTCTTCCATTTTCAAAAATCCTCTGGAGACCACTAATCTTCTTACTATTACTACAAGTTTGTCTTTTCTAGAAGGTCTTCTACTTGGAATACAGTATGTAGCTTTTTCAGATTAGATTGTCTTCATTTAGCAGTATGTATTTCAGTTTATTGAAGAATATATTGGCTTGTTCTATATTCTGGCAATTATGAATAAGGCTGCTATAAATATTCACGTGAATTCATGAATACTTGGGTAAATATTACAGAGTCAAATTGGTAGATCATAGGGTAAGCTTATGTTTGGTTTTAGAAGAAACTGAAAACTGACTTCAAAGTGATTATACCATTTTGTACATCTGTTCATAAATAATGAGAGTTGTTGCTCTAAATTATTCCACACAATATTGTCAAATATTTGAACTTTACCCATATACATAACTATATACTAGAATTTTAATGTTGTTTACATTTTCATAGTTTTAGATTATAAGGCATCAATCTAAAATATCAAGAAAGGTGTGAAGATATAGTTCAGCAATGGAGTTCTTGCCTAAAATGGACAGTCATAGGTTCAATCCCTACCATCTTGGAAACAAACAACACACACACACGTATATGCATGTGTGTGTGTGCGTGCATGTGTGTGTGTGTGTGTATCTGACAGAAGACTCAGTAAGGGAAGAAGTAATAATGTTTAAAGAATATGCAAAATATTCCTAATTTTTTCTATCTCATCTTGTCTATATTAGCCTCAAAAATGCAACCCAGTTGAGATGAACTGCATGAAAATATAGGAAGCTTCAAACTGTCCTTTTACTCAGAAGAACTCATGAAATTGGACCAGTGGAACCAATTGCAACAATTTATTTTTCATCAGGGTGAGACAATGTAGAAAATCATAATCACAGTTATGTTATGCTGTCCAGGAGAGTAATATCTCTTGATATTTTGGAGTCAAATAAAATGAACTTTTGGTTTTATTACTTTTATTATCTCTCTTTCTTTTTTTTTACCTTGTACAGATGTTTGAACTCAAGACCTCATACTTGCTCAGCTGCTGCTATACCATTTGACCCATGGTGCAAACTTTGTATTTTACTGGTTATTTTGGAGATGGAGTTTCATGAATGTTTCATTCTTGAAGCACAGTCCTGTAGATCTCAGCCTCCTGAATGGCTAGGATTACAGGCCTGAACCATTGGCCTCTTTATACCTTTATCCTTTAAGTATTTGTACTAAACTCTCTATGCTGTAAAATCTTAGCTGTGTTGATCATTAGCCATAGCTACCTTTCTGGCTTTTATTCCTGACTTTCTGCACTGAGTAGATAATGCATTCCCATGTGTTATACAGTGTAACAGCTTTACTTCAACCTATTAGACAAAACACCTCTATAAAAAAGGGCACAGCAGCTCAGAATGGCTTTAAATACTTTCAACTCTTCCTAAAACAGGTATTATATAGAGGTCAGAACATGTTTATTAAGAATAAAAGAAACAGTCCTAAAATCACTTGACAATTGGCAATTCAATCTCCTGTATAATAAAACTAATGTATCTGTGATTTCCAGTTTTATTATAAACTCTTAAAAATCCTTTCTACCACTGTAATAACCTTCAACTGATACTATCAAGAAGCATGATGTACAAGTACTAAGGAAACCCTTTTCAGGGCCTAAAATAGTTCTCAAACAATTTCTTACATTTGTATATTTCTGAACACATTTTAAAATGTTCTTACATTAACATTATTAGGCTCTCCCAAGACTACTCCAGGTGTTAGACAAAGCTTATTTAGTATCATTTTTTACGATGGAAACTTCATCTCAGAGAAGTTATATATGTACAAGATCACACAGTTCAGAAATATTGCAGCTGGGGACCAACATTCAAATCTTGTGACCCTGATGAAGTTCTCAGAATATTTGAATATGAAACACAAACTGATTTGCTTTCATTTCTTACTGAGGATTTTTAGCCGCTGAATTGTGAAGGACAATATGTAGAAAATAATTTTAACATTTTTAGATTAAGCTCTAATAGGGGTCTTGCACACTGTAACCATCAATTGTCATCGTGATGCTCATGATTATTGATTTTTTTTTATCAAGAGCAGGTTTAGAGTTTGGAAGCATGAGATTTAAGGTAAAGGCCATGGAGACTGCTGAGAGAGCAGCAGTTAGCTTAAAATTCAGACGATTGTATATATATCTCAACCTCCGGATTTAAAGGTACTTAGTTAATTGTAGCCACATATGTCATCTTGAATTTTGTCCAACGTTCCAGATTCCCATTCTTCTCACAAATTTTTCCTGCAGTGGAATTATTCCATGTCTTAACCTACTCTGTAGTAGCACAGACTAGGTAAACAACAGAGGTGTATTTATTACAGTCTTGGATTGGGGAAGTCTAAGAATGAAAAGCCAGAATATGGTGAGGGCTTTCATAATGTATCAGCATGTGGTAGAAAGGCAAAAGACAGGGTGAGATAAGGAAAGATGAAAGATAAAGAAAGTAGAGTGGGACAGAAGGTCGCTGGGAAATATAACACACAGTCTCAAGCCTTTTCTAATTAGTAACCATTGCACTAAGCATTAAGCTTTCAATACATATTCTTGGGGAGACACCTTCCAAACATACAATTCTACCCCTGGTCATCCAAACTTACAACCTTCTCCCATGCAAAATGCCTTCCATCTCATGCCCTAAAGTCTTAATTCATTCCAGCACCAACTTAAAACACTTAAAATTGCATCTGAAATACAAATAAATGAGACCCAAACAGTGATTCTTCTTGAGGTCAATTCTTTCCAGCTGTGAACCTGTACTCTGAAAACAAGTTTCTTAACCCAGTTAGAATAGCCATTATCAAGATACCTAATAACAACAGAGGCTGGCAGGGATGTGGCCTAACGAGAGAGCTACTACAGTGTTTGTGGGAGTGCCAACTTGTTCAGCCACTCTGGAAAGCAGCCTGGAGGTTCCTGAAAAGATTGAACATTGGGCTCCCTATGACCCAGCAATCCACAAACAAGGCCATACTAAGCCTACAAGCATAACCATGTTCATTATAGCGCAGTAGAAGGATAGATCAAGAAGATGTGGTATACATACACAATGGAGTCGTATGCTTCCATCAGAAAGAATGACATTGCCCCATTCATAAGGATATGGAAAGACCTGGAAAAAATATATTAAGCAAAGTAAGCCAGGCCCAAAGAAAAGTAGGTTGCATTGTTTCCCTCATTTGTAATAAGTAGAATATGTCTATGATATTCTTAACAGGGTATCACAATAGTAATTGCTTAGTGTATAGGACCATATATAACAAAGTGTATCAACATGAACTCTAAGAATTGGAAAAAAGAGGTTGTTATGTTCTGAATGCAGTTATTTCTATTTCTTTCTGTTTTATTTTTCTGTACACTTTTCTTGTGTATGTTTATCCAATCTATGGAAAAGAAAAAGAATCACAGAAATAGGACAAAGGATGAATTAATGCAATAATGATAGTCACTTGACACTATGTTGGAAATGTACTATTCAACTTGGGGAAGGGTAAGTGGGAGAAAATGAGGGAGGAAGAACAGTGTTTAAAAATAAATGTACTCATTACCTTACTTATGTAACTGTAACCCCCTGTTCATCACCTTTACAGTAAAGATATTAAAAAAGAAAACAAGATTCCTACTTCCAAAAAAATACATATATCCTTAGTGATGATGATATGTTCTGAGAAACATGGCATCAGATGATTTTATACACAACCTAAGATTGTTCCAATGTCACTAGGGCTTATCTTATGGAATAAGATACGCAATCCATTATTGACCAGCACATATGACAGATGACTGAACAACAGTGGAACCGGTATAGGGAAAACATTCACATTCTAAAAGAGACAAAGTTGGAAAAATAGGTAACTGGTTCCAAGTAAGTTGAAAACCCAACAGCCTGAATAATAAACCTTAAAGCAGGTGAATACTTTTTTTTATTTCATGTTCCACATTCTTTGCACAATGGGGCAAGGTTTGGGGCAGCTCTGCTTCCATGCTTTGTTGAACATCGATCATCAGAGTAGCTCTCCTGGGTGGGAATATAAGTCTGCAGCTCTCCCTTCTTAGGCTGTGATAGTGGTCTTTGACTTCTGGCAGACCTGCTCCATATGTTCACAAAGTCAAATGGGGATACTCTGTGACAGCTCCAACCACACAGTTTTAGTGATTATTGACCTAGTGTTGGGTTTCTGCAGTGGTTTCACCCCTGAAATATCTCTGGGCCCACAGACTGTCCATGACATACTTTAAAATTTAGATAAAAGAACAACCCCCAAAGTTCTTACATTTGCTGTGCCTACAGACTTAACATGGAATAGTGATAAACCTTCAAAGGCTGCAGCCCACACTGTACTTGATCACCTTGAGCCCTAAGACCAAGAGAAAACTTTACAAGGTTGTAGGGGACAAAAATTTGAGATATCCCTGGGCATGGAGATCAATTATATCACAGATGCCCTAGGTCACTCTTTTGGCATGTAACTTTCCTCCAGACCATGGTACTCTAAGCCTGTGATCAGAGAAGTAGCTGTGGTAATCTCCAAAGTGCTTCAGAAGTTATTTTCCCATTATTCTGAAGCCTATGGCTTCATTCTCTCACTACTAACCTCCTTAAAAATGGTTGTTTGACTTTATTGATTTTCTCTTCTGAAAATGTTCTTTGATTCTCTCACACATAGCCACAATAAACACGTTTTAAATTCCTAAATGTTGTTTCCCCTCTAATTATAAATTCTTTACATCATTTATCTCTTTTTCCATTTTACTATATGCAGCTTATGCATTTCTTCTACAAGATACTGTCAATTATTCTTCATAAAATTCTGCCTTCCATGAAGCCTTCAGGCAGGGACACAATCCAACCCATTTAAGCAGTCTCCATACAGATTCATACTTTTTGATGTTATTTCCTTCTACACTCTCACTGGAATTGTCCTTTATGCTCAGTTTATGGCAATATAAGCCTTTTCAAGGTAGCTACTCTAAATTCATCTAGCTTCTATCTATTACCCAATTTCAAAAGGACTTCAACATTTCCAAGAATTTGTTTTAGCAACAGCTACATTTCTCAGTGCCATTTATCTCTTTTAGTCAATTCTGTACTGCTATAACAGAATACCATAGAGCAAAACATATACATACACACACTAACACACACACAGATGTACAGCCTCAAAGCCTTTTATAATGTGAGTTAATCCATTAATGAGGGTAAACTAAACACCTTCCATTTGATCCCTTATCTCAACACTGTTACATTGAAAATTGAATTTGCTACATGTACTTCTGTGGGTGACCATTTAAATTACAGCAAGCTTCTCTTCCAGTTATTTGTTATAGGATCAGAACCACTGTGAGGGCTTAGCTCATCAACAAGCTTAGTAACTCTATTATTTCAAATATTTTAAAACTCATGTTATATACCACAACTAGTAGACCACCAGGTATATAATAAACATTAAATATAAATTCCTGAGTAAAATATTCAAGGTTCTTTACCACTAGGAAAGATAGCAGGTACTGGAAGGAATCTTCACAATTATTTGCTTTAGATATGAATGTAGTAGCCAAAGTACTTTGCACACTGTGAAATATTTTTAGGTAGTCATAGAATTATAAAAAGAAAAAAAATACAGTTGTAATCATGTTCTAATCCAGGGCAGAAAACAATGAGACATCCAGGATCACTGAGTTTTCAGATCTCTCTTGGGTCTTTTTACTGTCAGAAAGATATAGTTCAGTGGATACTTTCCAATAAAAATAATCCATGAATGACTCTATTTTCTCTAGTTTTGTTTAAAAAATGAAATTCACATTCTAATTTTCCCTTAAAAATCCTCTTGGAAACTAAAGAAAATAAAACTAACCTCACAAATGTTGTCAATCTAAACAAATATTCTTGACTGAAATTTTCTTTCCTGAGCACTCGTTGAGGATTATGCATTTAAGTGCTTTTTCTAACAATCTGCATAACCCTGATGATTCTCTTTATCCTTTAGCTGATTAAAAATATTTTTCATAGCCTGTAAAGCAAGATTTGACTCCATGGCTATGTGTGTTTAATAGAGGAAATACACTTTATGTGCTCCATTAAGTGATTTGTGAAATTGCATTAGTGCTATGCCATTAGTATACCACTTTCAGATACATCTGTGGCCCTGTCTTGACAAGAAAATTAACAGTTTCATCAATCTACTTAGATATTTGTAATGACCTTATCATATAATGAAAAATATCTGTATTATCAGGCATTACAAAAGAAATCAAATGTACTTTTCAGTAGAATACCAGAAAAAGAAATAGGACATAATAATATCACATTTCATGATGGGAAAAAATGGCATATTTAGACACATTATTAAATTGTATCAATTTAGGAAGCTAAAATATTAAAAGATAGTATGGCATTCAATGAATGGTTATGAGAATATTTTAAATATGGCAACATTTAAGGCTCCAATAAAATTATCAGAATAAGAATCATAATGTTTCCTTAGCATGAAAATGTTAAATTGGAAGTATATTATTAAATGCTGACAATATTCATACAGTTTTTCTTTTTAAAGTACATCATTAATAATTCTAATCTTTAGCTATTGTATGAAACACTAGCATTGTATCAAAGTGGCATCATATTTAACTCGAATTCAATACTTTTAAGTCATTTTTGTAACCATCTGGAAGTCAATTTCAGATGTCACTTCATACAAATGTCTTTGGTTCTTTATTTCCTGAAAATTTACTGTTAAGTGTATATTGTTATGAGAAAAATAATTTATGAAGGAAACAACTTTTTCTGATGCATCATTGTCTTAAATCATCTAGCACCTTTCCAGTAGTTTGTGCTATTCCTATACCACTCTTACTTTACAATTTATGCTATGATATTATGGAGTGAGCAGTATAAAATTACCACTACTACGTCTTCTATGTTCAACCCAGATCACAAATGCTTTAAATTGCCTCTGAATTTTCACAACACATAATGTCTGTCCAGTTGATTTCATAAATGTCATTTTGCATTGGCTGTAATGACTCCCTTGGAATATACCATACCTTTTAAATCAGAGTATAAACTCTTTGTAAGCAATATGTAACATTGCTCAAACTTAAGCTTTAGAATCAGATGAGCTTTTGGTCAAATTCTGGGTTTACCATTTTGACAATCTCTATGAACTTGGATGAGTTATTTCAATACTCTAAATTTTAGTTTCCTCATTTGTAAAAAGAGTGTGGGATTGTTGCCTACATTTTAAAGTGGTGTCATGCTTCAACAGTAGTTATCTGTAGAAGAAGCATTATAGTATCTGTGTATGAAAAAAGTCTCATAGTACTTCCTTTAAGATACAAGGAGGTAACAAACAGTACAAGAAATGCACCCAAGGCCTAATGTATGAAACTGTAACCTCTCTATACAGCACTTTGACAATAAATAAGAAAAAAATATATTGATACAAAATCAATATGGTTGAAATTATGGTAATCTCATTTTCTTAATAAGATAGAGTCTCAATTTCATCTGCCTAAAATCACTAATGAATCAGAGCCCACCAGAATAGATAGAATGTAAGTTGCATAATATCATGACATACAGCTTCTGCCAATACACATACATATATAGATATATATATACATATAATATTACTGTAAGAAACATGTGAGTTGATAAAGTCACTTAAAACTTCACATGGTACATAACACTTATGAATATGCTAGCAATTATTGTTATATCTGTATCCTTTCTAATAAGCTGGGTTCTAACTTTTAGATCCTTATGAATTACAAAAGAAGTCATTAGAACATAGAAAAAATTACCATGGGACACTTACAAATATGCTGGGAATTGTTATTAGATTTGTTTCCTTTCTAATATGCTAGATTCTCACTTTTAGATCCTTATGAAGTAAAAAATAAACTGCTAGAACATAGGAAAAGTTACTATGGGAAATATCATGAAAAGAACACTAATTTATTTTCCATTCATTCTTTAAAACCAAGCTCAGCGTCTACTTTTTCAAAAATCCTAGTATGTAGCTTGAGATAGATTCTATAGTACTTCAATCAGCAGCAAAGGTTTTTACCCATCAGCAAAGTAATGTCTCTATCAAAATCCATGTAGATGCAAGTATGTATTTGTATAGTTTGCTAATGTACCAATTTGGAATGCCCCCCAAAAGTCCATGTGCTGAAGTTTCAGTCCCTAGTTTGTTACTGTGAAGTGGTGGAAACTTTAAAAGTTGAGGTTAACTCAGGTCATGTGACAACAAATGAAAGTGTATTGTAGAACCTTTCTTTTCCTCTTTTCTTCTTTTGTGTCATGCTCATTGGGTGAATGATTGCTTCACTTCTAGTTCCACCTCCATGATATGATAATTCATCAGAGGCCCACAAGCCAACCGCTATGGACTGGACTCCCCTAATACTGTGAGGCAAAAGAAACTGTTTTTTAAATAAGTTGATCTTATCAGGTATTTCTTATAGTGATGGGAAGTAGACATAGTCTGTGAATGGTGGTGTTTATAATTATTCAAAAACTGAAAATAAAGATGAACCATATATGAAACTAGGAACTGGTGGACCACACCTGTAATCCTAGGTATTTAGGAGACTGTAATCTGAGCCAAGGCAGAAATGTCTACCTGACTCCATCTCTAATTAACCATCAAAAATGTTGGACTGGAAGTGTGGCTTACATGGCAGAGTGCCTTCAATGAGCAAGACTGTTGAGCCAGAGCATGAAGCCAGGAGTTCAAGACTTGATACTAGCACAAAAGAAAAAGAATATGTGGCAGAGACCATATGTGGCCTGTAAATCTTAATCTCTTGAGCTCCTTTGGTATTTACAGTATTTCAAGCATTTCAACAATTTAAATAAATTGTATTACTTGTCACTATAGTCATATAAAGTAGATACTGTTACCATTTGATGGGTGAAGAAACTAAGATTTAAAATAGTTTCAAGCTAAGGTCACACATTTAGATAGATTTGGACTTAAACATGTCTTATTTAAAAACTATTTTTATTCCTACTGTGGCCACCTGCTGTTTTATTCTCTTTACTCATTTAATTGTGGGCATGTGTGGTTAAGCCTAGATTACAAATTCCTTAAAGGCAAAGATTATGTGTTTTCCATAGCATTTGAAGAATGCCACGCACATAGTGACTGTTTAATAAATATTTATTAAATGTATGAATTAATGGATTCAAGTCAATATTCAGTCTTTCACATGCCACTGGGGGATATGTTATTAAGGAACATAATCTTACATTCAAAAATTTGGGTTGTGCCTAGCACTACATGGGTTTCCCCAAATCCTTAAATAAATCTTTCTATTTGGACCTTTATTTTCTTATGCTAAACTGAAACACCATTCGAAATAGGTTTTAGCCATAAGTTACTTCCTTCCCTCATTCTCTCCCTCCTTGCCTTTCTTCTTTCCTTACACAAATAGTTAAAATACTGCTTAATACATGCAAGTTAAGAAGATAATGTAAACATGGCTCATGTCCTCATATAAAACTGAAGTTCAGGTCCCTCAGTTCTTGTTTATATTTATCCTAAATAGGTCACTTTCAAATTTAAAAGCATATTACTTAATTTGAATTGAAGTCTAGATACCAACTCGAATTAACCTCCACTTACTGACTAGGTAAATTTAGACTAAACAGACAGTTACCATGGGAATCAAACGTGTTTCTCTGATATTTCTACATATCTTGGGAATTGAAGTTCTTGTTAATTTTTTCTGGCACTGATTTATGGTTTCTGCTAAATTTTCTTTTCCATTATACATCTTGCTACTGCTCCTTTATCACTGCCTAGTGCTCTGCCAATAACTAAATATTGTTTCTTCTTTTTTTTCTAATCCTATTATGCTCTACTCTGACCTTATCCAGACAAGTGAGTGGAACAAACTTAGACTGGAGATCTTAAGGTGGTAGTATCTAACAATGAAATCAACTAAGTAATTATTATGGGGCTTTCAATTATTTTTTTTTTATTTCAGAAGATGCAGATATATAGTAAAGAAACATTGATAGCATTATAAAAAGTACAACTAGATTTGTTTTGTTTATGGGTTGATTGTAAAATATTTCTACACCAATAAAATTACATATTAAAGTATTTAAAATCACATATATTGTGGTGGATATATATTCTGTACAGATGGCTTTTGACGGACTACTTCCATCAGCCAACATTCTAAAAGTTATACACCAAACTATCATGAGTAGTGATTCCAGAAAAGTAGAATTGGACAGAGGAGTAGAATAAAGAGTTTCTTTCACTCTTTATGTGTGTAATTATATATTTAAGTACTTACATTAGACAACTTTATGATGAAAGTATAAATAAAACTAGAGCAAAAGCCCATTTGAACATAAACTGCAAAAGTATGATTTTTTAAAAATTTATTAAATGGTTGGACAAAGGGAGAAAAAATGCAGCAGTGCCATTCACTAGACACTATGCTGAAAATGACCTATACAACTTCTGGGTGTGAATGGGAGGCAAAAATGAGAGAGAGCAAGGGAATGGGTGACATTATTCAAGAAGAAATGTACTCTTCTTGTGACTCATGTAACTGTAACCCCTCTGTACATCACCTTTACAACAGCAATATAAAATTTTTAATATTTTCATACATTTTAAATTATCTTTAAGTAGTTATATAAAGGAGTTGCCATTTAGCAAAGCAGTTTAAGAATACAATTCACCTTTTGATCAAAATTTAAAAGAAAAGAACAAAAAACGTATTTGTTATATTTGTGGACAGTGTGGTGTTTTTGAAGATTGAGCATGAGTTTCTTATATACTAAAGAAATCAGATTTTATTCAGAATTTTAGAAAAATCCCATTCTCCATGTTCACAAATACTACAAAAAGAAGTGAAAACTGGGAATAATTAGAAATGGTCACATTCTAGCATTCTATCTTTGGGCAGTTTGGCAATTATTTCAATCAACTTGTTTTTGACCAGTTCACTGAGAATGTTTGGCAGGGGCTGTTTCAGGATTTGTGAAAAATATAGAAAAATATAGAATTGCACGTTAAAATACAAAATTACATGATAAAATATAGAATGGAATGGGTATAATTTGGTGTGCTAATGGTGATTTATGACTAGAAATTAAGTTCATGTTTGAACAGAATGTTGATTGTTGTAATGGACTATAAACATCCATGACTAAGTACTTAAGTAAATTCACTGTGATATATTCACATTATGTAGCTATAACAAAGTGAGGTAAATCTAGAGTACACAGCCATAGAAAAATGTTCAACATACTTTGGAGTTAATAATATAAGAGAAGATTTTACTATGATGGCCTTTAAATAAAATCATATATTGATTGGTCTCTCTGCATGTAGCAGAAGAAAGAAATGGAAAAGTCTAAGAAAAGTGTAGGTTGTATAGGACTGAAGTAGAATATAAAGAAAAGACAAAAACATTTGAGGTTTAGATTTTTTTTACACAATGTGTGCACTGTTCTTTGTCGATAGAGCTGGGAATGGGACTAGGGAATTCAAGCATTCTAGGTAAGTACACTACCACTGAGCCCCTTTCCTATTGAAAAAGGGAACAATATCTCCAGCAGAGATAAAACAATTTAAAGAAGTTTATTATCAATGGTGAAGCCTGTCATTGTTGTTTATTCTCCTATACCGAGAATATCACTACTACTTGCAAAGTCTACTATTTTTGCTTTCTTTGCTTATTTTCTTACTGATAGTTTGTCAAAACTTCTTAGTTCTGGCCTCTAATGAAGTGCCTGTCAGTACAGTCTCTGAACAAAACATTGGAGAGATTCTTGATGACCATTCTTACTGAAGTGAGTTGAAAGCTCAGTGTCTTTCTGTGTATGAATGTGTGTGGGTGCCTGCACTAACACTTGACTGAATTGAGAGACCTGTGTTCTTGCTACACTTTTTGCTGATAACTAGTGCTCTAACATTAGAGTGATGCCTCCAGTTCTGGGTTTTTTGCTGGTTATTAGAAATATAAGTCTCAAGAATGTATCTGCTGTGGCTGGCTTCAAACCATGTTCCTCAGTGATCAGCCTCCTAAATTGTGAGAATTATGGGCAGGAACCATTGGTATCCAGCCTCAGTGTCATTTTGATGATCATTATCCTTGTGGCCGGTGATGTTGAACACTTTTGGGGTATTTATTGGCTATTTACATTTATTTTGAGAATTGTCTGTTCGTTTGCCTATTTATTAACTGACTTGCTGATTCCTTAGGAGTTTACATTTTGAGCTCTCTGTATATTCTTGTTATTAATCCCTTGTCAGATATGTAGCCAGCAAAGATTTTCTCCATACTATAGGTTTGTTTCTTCCTTTGCTGTTCAGGAGCTATTTTGTTTGATGCAATCTCATTTGTCAATCTGTGCTCTTGTTTGCTGAGCCATCGGGGTCTTATTCAGGAAGTAACTGCCTATGCCAGTAGGTCCCAGTGTTTTCCCTGTAGTAGTTTCAGAGTTTCAGGTCTTAGACTAAGATCTTTGACCCACTTTCAATTGTTAAAATGTGTAAAAATAAAATGAAAAGTGCATATACTGTATATGTTATTTACAAAATAATACTGACTGCCAGCCTAGCAAGTAAGAGTTCAAACCCAGGACTGACAAAAAAAAATTATATATATATATATATATATATATATATATATATATATATATATGTCAACTCTAAACACACTAGAAAATTTTTTTCATTTCTTTTTTTAACTTCTTCTATTAACAACATTATCACCACATTAATATATTCATTAATTTTAATTGTCATTAATATAAAAATCACCCTAAATTTACAGTTTAGGATTTACTCTTAGTATTTTAAAATAATCTGTGTTCACTTTGTACTTTATTTACATACCTTCCCATCTAATTCTTTATTGTCAAAGTGATATACAGAGGAGTTACAGTTTCATACGTAAGGCAGTGAGTACATTTCTTATCCAACTTGTTACCTCCTCCCTCATTTATCCCCTGCCTCTACCCTCGCCATTTCCCTGTCCCCTCCATGAGTTGTAAAGTTGGTTTACACCATATAGGTTTTTTTTTCTTATTTATTGTCAAAGTGATGTACAGAGAGGTTACAGTTTCATATGTTAGGCATTGGATACATTTTTTTTTATTTTTTTTTCAAATTTTTATTATCAATAACTGATGTACAGAGAGGTTACAGTTTCATATGTTAGGCATTGGATACATTTCTTGTACTGTTTGTTACCTACTCCCTCATTCCCCGCCCCCCCCTTTCCCTCTCCCCCCTTGAGTTGTTCAGTTGGTTTACACCAAACAGTTTTGCAAGTATTGCTTTTCACCATATATTCACCATATAGTTTTGTAAGTATTTCTGTTCCATTGTTTTGTCTTTTAATCCTTTGTCTCTTGATCTTGGTATTCTTTTTCCCTTCCCTAGTTTCAATACACATATATACAATATCCAGGGTACTAAAATCAGTTCCAGTGGTATCTGGGGGTAAAACCACAGGAAAGAAATATGAAAAAAGTGCACAATTTCACATGGCATGTTGAAAATAAAAACAGCAACGATCACCACTTGTTTCCATAACATGGAGTTCATTTCACTTAGCATCATCTTATGTGTTCATATGGGCCTAGCTATTGAGCTATTGTGATCTTCTGCTAGGACTATCCTAGAAGTGTACTTATTATTCCCAATTAGGGAAACCACACAGTCTATGTTTGTGTCTGGCTCACTTCACTTAGTATAATTTTTCCAAGTCCTTCCATTTCCTTATGAATGGGGCAAAGCCATTCTTTCTGATAGAGGCATTGAATTCCATTGTGTATATGTACCACATGTTCTAGATCCACTCATCTACTGAGGGGCATCTCGGTTGGTTCCCCGTTTTAGTAATGACGAGTTGGGCTGGGATGAGCATAGTTGTGCTGGTGGCTGGATGCCCAAAAGTGGGGTTGCTGGGTTGTCCGGGAGCTCTATGTTTAGCCTTCTGAGGAACCTCCATACTGCTTTCCAGAGTGGTTGAATAAGTTTACACTGCCACCAGCAATGTAGTAGGGTTCCTTTTGGACACATCCCCTCCAGCATTTGTTATTAGTTTTCCTGGTAATGGAAATTCTTACTGGGGAGAGGTGGAATCTCAGTGTACATAAGAAAATTAGTTCTATAAATATTATCCAAAATCCTACACATTACTCTAAGTATGATGCCAATGATGATTCATATCTATAAAGTAAAATAAATTGTGAGGCTCTGAGTTCAAACCCTGTACTGACAAAAATAATACAGAGGACAATCGGGAACACAATAGGGGAGTTTGCTTTATAAATAATACAAAAAAAAACTTTCCTTGGGACAGTGTCTCATGCCTATAATCCTAGGTACTGAGAATGCTGAGATACAAGGATCACAACACAAATTGGATCCAGGTAACAGTCTAGACTATTATCTATAATTAACCACCCCAAAAGTTGGAAGTGGAGCTGTGGCTCAAGTGATAAAGTTCCTGCCTTGAGTGAAAAAACTAAAGGAAAGTAGGAAGTCCTAAGTTCAAGCCTTCAGTACCAGAGTACTGTACATACACACACACACACACACACACACACACACACAAACACACACACACGAAATCTTTCATGATTCTTATTTACTAATAACACAATTTGATAAATATTTGGAATAGTATTGGTAAGCTGAATATAACTGTAAAGATTAAACGTTGGTTACCTAGGCAACAATGTTAAGAAAAAAATCCTTAACTTGTTTTACTGGGAAACATTATATCTGTAGATGAAGAATGTCCCACTTTTTGTTTGTTAAACATTATTTATCTATTAGCAAGGGAAATAAACAAAAATAGTTCAGAAAAAAGAAATACATTTTGGTTTACAGCCAGACAGATCTAGATTTGAATCTATGTGCATAATTGCCTTTGTGATGTCATGTAAGCTATTTCAATTCTCCTGGTAAAGTGGAGAGAATATGATCTAACAAATTAACAATAATATATACTAAGTAACTCACAAAGGCTGAAACCTATCAACCGTTTGAACAATAGTTATTATTTACCATAGCTTGCAATGAATCTTCTTCAGATAATAAGAGCTGTTTACTGCACTTATGTAAACAGAAGGACACTTTATGCTGATAAAACTTTTGTCCCAGTTTATCCTGAGTGCTTTGTGTGGCTCAATTTGTTTAACAGTTTAATAGTGTTTCATGAGGTATTATTATTATCATCATTTGCTATTTTTATGATCAGGAAAGCTCTAATCTCTCTTTTTAAATTGAATTTACTGTAAACATGATGTACAGAGGGGTTACGGTTACATAGGTGAGGTAGTGAGTACATTTCTTGTCATACTTGCTACCCCCTTCCTCATTTTTCCACCACCTTCCTCCCCTAGTTGTACAGTTAATTTCCAACATGTCCTGTGAGTATAGCTACAAATCTCTCCTTAAAGAGGTTAGTTTACTGTCTAGTAACAATGTACTAAAGATAATATTAGAACCTAAGTGTGGTTTATATTAAATCTTAAACATTGGCATTAAATACTACCATATGTGTTAATTTTATCTGTTTTGCTGCTGAAATAAGACACAGCCATGTCATTACTAGTACTCGGTAACTGCAACTCATCAAATTTCACATTACCAATTAAAAATAACAGATTTGGAAATCTTATATGATATGATATTCAAGGTAGAAAACTAATCTACAAATCTAATCCTTAATTTTCAGGAGAAATTTTGTCTTAATCAAGGTCTTTCAAATTCTCTATATAAAAGACAAAATATTATAAGGAATTACATGATTAAGTTGAAAAAGAAGTCAATCTATTCTATCAACCTAGAATAAAAAGGTAATATTAATCAGTCTGTTCTGAAATCAGAATGCTAATATATACTTCAACTATTATTTAGAACAAACAATAAAAGGTTAAAAATAGTTTAGAGCAATAAATCTTTATGTCACTAAAAACGTCTTTGAATTAGCAAAGGTAATGCTGTTTTGCAACACTAGGGATGACCTGCTGCTCTCCAAGAGAAGTTATTATCATGAGTAATTGTGGAAAGCAATGAAAGAGGACAGCTTGAGATTGTTGTTGAATTCTAAAATCCTAGCTAAGAAACAAAACATTTCATGATATATTTCTGAATTTCTTGGATGAAAAGTTAAAGGATACAAACATTCTGGAAAAATTCAAGAGCAGTACAATATTAGGACAGTAATGTCAACTTGGGGCAGCTGTCTTGATTTATTTTCTATTCTTCTAAAAGCAAATGGAAAACAAACCTGGATAAAACAAAAACAACACATATGCATAGAGATTACATTGGGTACCTACTCTCAGACACCTAATAAATAAGACTCACAAGATAAGTGTATTTAAATTGTAAGATCCACTGCATCTATTTTAAATTCGAGTAGACATATCTAAGAAAGCCTAAATATTATCTAAGAATGCCTAAATATTAGGCAATAACAAGATTTCCATGCCCTACAACAACACTTTTTCATTTGAGAGAAGACTCTGAATTCATGCCCTAACCTAAGAAGCACATGGGAAACAACTAGTATCTGTGAACACATTTATAACTGGGAAAGTATGTCTTCATTTTTGAAGGATAGAAAGAACAGATGGTTCAGATTTGAAATAAGAGTACAGAAGATGATGATACTATATTTCATGACCTATAATGTCTATATAATGGCAATCAAAATAAGTATTTACTACATTACTAGAATACAAAGTATACTACTCTTAAAGCCAAAACCAAAGAGACAGAGTTTGTACTGCTCTCAACAAAACAACACAGGAGAAAAGAAAAAAGAGGAGTCTTTTGAAAAAGACCAAAAGCAGAAGGTATTATTTATATTTATGCTGCATTGATTGATCTTGCTGTTTTTAGACCTTTAAGCTCTGTAGAAAGTTATTGATAAAGTTGTTATAAAAAAGATAATATGTGTCTTAGAGAAAAAAACGTCTCCTACTGTCACATTTTCCTATCTTCAACTTTAGGATCAAAGTTTGACTGAAAGCTGCTACGGCAGAATCTTTATATGTAAACCTCAATTCATACAAGACCCAAAAATAATATTGTCAATGCTTCTATTATAGAACTTATTTTAGGATAGATTTATTTCAGCTTTCCAATACCTTCTAGCCTTCTAATAGCATTTCTTTACTATACTTATAGAACGAAACAGGATTTTGTTTCACAACCAGTCTGTTTTAAATCAAATAAAAATCATTTTTCTCATCATTACTCAGATTAGTATCTTTGGCTTCTATTTGCTCCATTAGTCACATCTTCAAACGCCTAGAGTAGTCTCACTCCTGATGCAATGCTGCAATTTCTGCAAAGAACCAACAGAACTGATATGGGACAAAATAAAACCTCCCTTTAGACGTATATTAATGTATTTCTCATAACTTGAATGAATAATATTATATTAGACTTTACTGGAGTTTAGAGGATGTATTATATTATAGCTACATCAATAACTAAGCACTGGGTATTGTCAAATTCCCAATTGCTGGCATTATGTCTCTGGATATATCCTTCTACAGACTCAAGTCTTCTTCCATGCTGCCTCACTTCATTGTCTCTCCCTTGTGTCCTGTCATTTCTGTTTGCTGAGCCTCAAGTCTTATATTCTTGCTATGATCTCTTATTCAGGGAAGTGTGGCAATCTTCTGGTGACAAAATTGCTTCTAATCCATGTTCTCAGAGAGGAAACAGTCCATTCCTAAGGTAATAATTACTTTCTCAAAACACATATTTTCCTTAGTGGAATTACAGGCTCATATTTAATAGATTATGCAAAAACCATTCACTGGATCTATTATACAAAATGGATTAAAGACATCAACATCAGACCTAAAATTCTGAAACTACTGCAGGACAGAGTAGGAAGAACACTAGAATTTATAAGCACAGAGTCCCAAGGACACAACAGATTGGAGAGAGACTAGACAATAGGACTACTTTAAAATAAAAACGCTTCTGCACAGCTCAAGAAAGACAGCCAATCATTTGGAAAAATATATCACCAGAAATTCATCAGAAAAAGGCCTAATATCCATCACATACAGGGAGCTCAAAAAATGAATCCCTACCAAATCCCTCCCAGTCACTAAATGGGCAAGGGGGCTAAAGAGAGACTTCTCAGAAGAAGATGTAAAAATGGCAAAGAAACACATGAGGAAATGCTCACTATTCCTGGCCATAAAGGAAATGCAAATACAAACACTGTACCACAGTCAGAATGGCGTATATTCTGAATTCAGTCAACAAATGCTGGCAAGGATGCAGAGAAAGAGGGACCCTATTGCACTGCTTGTGGGAATGTAAACTAGTACAAACACTCTGGAGAGTCCTCAAAAAAACTAAACATAGACATATTCTATGACCCTGCCATGACCACTCCTAAGCATCTACCCTGATCAATAGGAACTAGGATATGACAAGGACACCTGAAATTCCATGTTCATTGCTGCACTGTCCACAATAGCCAAGATCCAGAACAACCCAGATGCCTGGCTACAGATGAATAAATCCAAAATATGTGGTACCTATATGCAATGGAATTTTACACGGCCATTAGAAAGCACACAACAATGGCATTTGCAGGGAAATGGATGGAAGTAGAACAAATCATGCTGAGCAAGATAAGCTAAGAACAGAGAAACAAATGTCACATGGTCTCCCTGATATGCAGGTGTTAGATTTAAAATGAAATGAGATATAACAAAGTAAACAGGACTCAAGATCAAAAGAGGACAGTCTTGGAAGCAAAGAATCAAATAGTAAGACCAAAGCACCTTTTCACATGTATATAAAACAATTCACAGACTGAAAAGACCCGCCAAAACAAGGAAACAAAGGACCTCTTCTAAAATTGTCTTACTATTTTTAGATGACTTTACCTCGTATATGGCGTATACACATACACATCTGAGGGAAGCTGGGAGGACGGCACAGAATGAGTCAAAAGTGGGTGAAAAAATACAGCAGAGGGTCCCATCAGCTACACTGTATATTGATGAAAGTGAACTAAGCAACTCAAGGGGAAGGATGGAAGGGAGAGAATGAGAGTGAAAGAGGGAATAGATGATACTAAAGAAAAGGAAAGAAATGTACATATCACCCAAACTCAGAGAAATGGTTTTATTGTTAAAGTTCATAGAGATCATAACCTTTGTAGATTAGAATGATGATTTTCATCATTGTGAAGGTTAAAATGTATACTGTGAAATATATGTAGTTACTTAATCTCAATAAAAAATAAAAATAAAAAATATTTGTATTCCATTAAAAACACAGATTACAAAAAAAGAAATTGGTCCAAAGGAATCTCTTTGGATAAATACATTTTTGCTCCCCTCTCTGCACTTGGAGACCATAGGCTCGATGATTTCAAGGGAAATTTGAATCACTGTTTTCATTCATCAAATTTCTTCAGCCTGAGATCAAATCTGAAACATACCCTTTGCAACTAAAGTACTTCTCAACTAAAATTCCTTTAACTCTTAATCTGTTCATCTCCAAATTTAATAGCACAAACGGCTGTTCTTAGAAAGAAAAATAAGAGATTAAAATTGAATTAGGGAAGGGAGGGGAACATTACAATGATGAGACAAAGGGTAAAAGGCAAACCAATGCAACAGCAGTACTTACAAGACAATATATTGTAACCAAATGTACAATGGGGAGGGGGGGTTGGGGAGGAAGAAAGGTGGGAGAAAAATGATGAATGGGATAACAGTTTGGAAAAGAAATGTAATCACTACCTAATGTATATAACTGTAAACCCTCTGTGCTTCAACTTGGCAATAAAAATAAAAATAAATTTATAACCACATGTCACTAAAAGAATCCTATTTGCATGAAAATGGGTGGAACTGGAAATCATCGTGCTGAATGGGAATGCCAAATAGAGCATGTGGATTATTTGAGGATTCTAGGCCTAAAAGACAGAACTAGACAGATGCATAGTGCAAAATATATACACTCAGATAAGTTAATAGATAGCTATGTAGATTGATAACAAGTTTAACTATGGGACTCTATGTAATTGAGGGGTAGGAAGAAAGGGAAAGAGAATGACAGAGGAAGAATATTAAAATACATCATATGCATGTATATAGATGGCATGACATAAGGAATCTCAAAACTGTTGAACAATAAGAAAATCGAAAATGCATAAGGAAAAAGTCAATAGAGAAATTTATTTTGATAACAATATAATATATACAAATGTAAAGTAACACACTGAAAATCTTCCATAAAATTAATATACAATGATCAGGGGCTGGAGATATAGCCTAATGGCAAGAGTGCCTGCCTTGCATACATGAGGCCCTAGGTTCGATTCCCCAGCACCACATATACAGAAAACGGCCAGAAGCGGCTCTGTGGCTCAAGTGGCAGAGTGCTAGCCTTGAGCAAAAAGAAGCCAGGGACAGTGCTCAGGCCCTGAGTCCAAGGCCCAGGACTGGCAAAAAAAAATAAAAAAAATTAATATACAATGATCAAAAAGAATGACAGGAAATCAAAACATGTTCTAACGGGGGCATTCACAGTGGAAGAGGGGAGGATGAATGAAGAGAGTACTGTGAATGAGGGCAAATGAATGAGGATGAAAATGGTGGAATTCTTTGTTATGTATATATGAAAATAGAACAATAAAATCTCTTGAACTTGATTTAAGAGGTGGAAGAAAGTTTAAGAGAGTGATAGAGGGCATGAGGTCAATGTAAGAGTATATTGACTTCAAATATAGAAATGTCACAATGAAACCTTTTTGCAGAACTAATGTATGCTAATAAAAATCTTTTCAAAAGTAAACAAATCCATATTTATATGCTCAGAGGTTCTGAGAACAAATGTCTGACAGGAAAGAATAACTATGAGTAGGTAAATATTTAAGTTCAAAAAGAATAATCATCAAAACAAAGAAATGAGGTAACATGTAATTCCTGCACACAATTTATAGCAAATATTGCTGAAATTTGCTGTGTACTGGTGGTTCATTGTTCTCAGGAGGCTGAGATCTGGAAGATGGCCACTCAAAAGCTAGCTTGAGTAGAAAAAAAAATCTCAAGACTCAACAATTAACCAGTAAAATGCCTGTTGGGAGGTGTGGCTCAAGTGGTATAACACCGGTCAGGTGAGAAAGCCAAGGAAGTGTGAGGCCCTGAATGCAATAAACCCCAGTAAACACACACACACACACACACACACACACACACACACGAAATCATAAGAAAAGATGAATAAGGTTACTCCAATGCCTTTTTGAGAGTTTCTTCCCTTTAAATGACATATTTTTTTATTATATATACTTTTTATTATCAAACTGATGTACAGAGAGGTTACAGTTTCATATGTTAGGCATTGGATACATTTCTTGTACTGTTTGTTACCTCGTCCCTCATTCCCCCTAAATGACATATTTATTTAAAAAAAAAAAAGATAAAACCCAAATCTAGCCCTATAGTCAATGTAATGTCCACAAGATGAATCTGAAATTCAATGGGATTTTGTTTTGTTATGTAAAGGGGTTGTTTTTATTTCACATTAGATTCATTTATCATCTTGACACTCTGTTTTGTATTGGATATCTCCCATTAAAGAAAGAGGGGAACATTTAATTATCAAGCATTCTCTGACAAATGCTTGTTTGGTAAAGTGTGCTAAAGCCGCATTTTCACGAGGAAGAAATTACTAGTTCAAGTGTGATTCATTTTTATCCCATGTTTACCTTAGGCTATTGGACTTATATTTTTTGTAAAGAGAATCATGTCATCTGGTACATTAAAGGATTTAGAATTAGACAAAGCCAAAAAAAAAAAAACACAACAACAACAACCCAGGAAATATTTTGAAGTTGAAATGCCAAAAAGATCTTTGAACAAACAGGCTCCACAACTATTGTTTTATAATGAAATTATAATCTTATTGCCAATGGTGATTCACATCAATATATTTAATGTCCACTCTTACTTACTTCTTGTATCTATTAAGCATTTCCAGTTCTAAGGCTCTTGACAGTTTTATCTTCAACACAAACGTACACAACACTGTGGGCTACACACAATTTGGGGCCATATTTTCATCAGTTAAGAATTTTAAACAAAACCCAGCATTGGTGGCTCACACCTGTAATCCTAGCTACTTGGTACTCTGAGAATGGGAGGATCATGGTTTGAGGATAGCTTAGACACAAAAGTCCACAAAACTGTCTCTACAGAGGGTATCCAGATGAGGTAGTTTATGCCTGTAAACATAGCAATGAAAGGAAACTTAAAAATAGGCAGACTGGGGCTCAGGAACACGTCCAGACAGACAGTAATACCCTTTGCTAAAAAATAACCAGTGTAAAACATAGTTGGTAGCATAGCTCCGTTGTAATGTACCAACATCCTAGGTCTGAAGCCCTGAGTACAAATCTAGACACTGCCAAAAATGAATTTTAAGCACATACACAAACACAAGCAATTACAGAACCACAATGGTACCATATAAAGAAATACATCTTCAACCCAGGCACTTCTGCAAACTTCAGAGCTCAGATTTAAATGGCAAAAAGTCATCTGAGAAAATCATCAGCTAAACTTCTCAAGTACAGTCTTTCAAAGCTAAAAACTACAAAGTATGTCATCAGAGATTTAAAAGTATCATCAACTAATATAGTTACTTAGAATGCGTATGCTATTTCTACCTACCGAAGGAAAAAAAAATCATAATAGCACAATTGGAGAAGATCACGTAGCTCCTAGTAGCTGAAAACTTCTTTCAGCAAGAGACCAGCTTATTCAATGGAATATCTGGACAGAGTTTGGGCAATTGTGAGTAGAATTAGAAAACCAGTAAATAGCTCAAATGAAATGAGAGGACCACATCAGTGTCATGCTTAAAGTATGAGTCATTGAATCCACTTCTACTAAAAAGCCTCTTGGCAAACTATGGGTAGAGAACTTTTGAAAGAATTTAAGTCCTCAGAAAATTAGATTGATTTAAGGATCTGAGAGTAAAGAAGATAAAAGAGAGGACATATAAAACATTCATACACTGGTGTATCATGCCTATAATGCTATCTACTGAGGAGGATGAGATCTGAGATTCATGGTTTCTGGTTAAAGCCAGTCCAGGCAGAAATGTGTGTAAGATTCTGATCTTCATTTAACCAGCAAAAACCTTGGAACTGGAGGTTTAGCTTACTTGACTATTAGCCTCACTTGATTATGAAAAACTTAGGCTTAAGGTTAAATAACTGTACCCTAAGTCATAGCTAAGAAGTGGCTGAATAGACATGCCTATTCAAATCCATTTTCTTTCAAAACACACGCTTACTAAGGAGAAAGCTCTAAGCAGTCATGAGGAGTAGGAAGAGGCAGGAGGAAGAAATCAATCCATTTCATGCTTTTCTTCTGCTGCTCCCCACCCCCCCTCCGGTTTTGTTTGCTTACAATTTCTTACTTTATCTAAGAAAGGCTTGCATAGCATTGTACTACACGTGGATTTGTCTTGCATTCAACAAAAAACAAGCAATCTTATTTCTGAAAAGATTACTTGGGACCCTTTTCTCAGTTTCAGTCCTGTTCGTGACCTCTCCACGTCTAAACCAAATCCCTTAACAAAAAGTCATAAATAGGAAGACTTCCAGAAAGATGGCAACACAGAAACAGGTCACCTCCCTAGGTGTCTCTGATTGAACAGAGATCTAGGGTCACAGGACACACTTTACCTCAAGAAAGCCACACCAGTCAAACCTCAAACACATAAAGACTTAACCTAATAGAGGAAAAAATCTCTCCTCTGAAACGCAAAAGAACAAACCATTGGTGAAACAATGAGGGGACCCCTGCTGTGCAGCTGCAGCTGTGGCTCCTAGGATCCACAGCCCATGCCAGGCAGAGCAGGGAAACCCACAAGAACAGGCCTGTAACATCAGCAATCAAACTTTAAACAGAAGAAGACCACTAAATCTGACGAAATCTCACAACACCGACAGACCCACTGGAACCAAGGAGGATAATCAGGGAAGGTCCCAGAATTAAAGAGTGGACCTCAATTGAGATTCTACTGCTGCCACCACCACCACTACCTCCTCCTCTGGCCCCTATGCTGTTGCTTCTGCCACTGCCATGGCATAGCCAGAAAGGGGAGTTTGGAAATGTCAATCCAGACAAAAAGGCTGGTCAGCTCAACACCAGCTCTAGAACTTGTGAATAGGGGACCCCTCTTTTAGGGAATCAACTCTCCAGTGACCCAAGGTTCCCTGACCTGATTCCCACCTGAAAGGGAGGGATCATATCTGAAGAGGGCAAAAATGAAAACTCTTTTCCTATACCTTCCATGGCTACTGGGGAACGACTCCTAGGACACAGCTCTTCCCTATGCCAGCAAACTACAAATTCCAACACCCTGCAAACCTCCCGCGAACCCCCTTTCCCACTTAGTTAGGATGGGAGGAGGGGCACAAATTCTGCAAGGCCGAAAATTTTCTTCCCCCACAAACAAGCTTATTTGACAATGCATCTATCTGTGCACCTTTGAGTTCTAAACTGAGATCAAACACGCCTAAGAATGGGAACCTAAGTAACAGTCACACTCCCATATCAAGAGGATGTCTGAATCCAAGCAAGCCACAAGAAAACCTCAACACAGCAAGGCAATCAAGGCTCCACTAAAAGATTGAATAACAGAGATGGTGGAGACACAAACTCTCCCAAATAAACTGGAAATCTCTCTTTGTTTTTCCTTTTTCTCTGCATTGCTATTCTGTTTCGTTTTAGATGTACAGTACAGTGATTACTAAGCTTTTTTTCTATTTACATGCATAATTAATTCAGGTCATATGTTTTATTACTCAGATTTATATTTCTCTGCCACTTTTAGTAGTTTTAATTTTTGCATTACTTTTATACATATATTCTTTTTTAAATTTTCTTGTTATTATATTAATTTATTTATTTGTTTTTCCCCTAAATATAGGTCTTAGTTCTCTTTCTTCTGTTCCTTTCCTCCTATGTATTCTACTGCTCTGATCTGCCCCTTCCTCTATATTTCATTATATCCCTTAATTTTTCTTTTAATTTCACTTCAACCCATTTCCCTTAATTCCTGATCCTTCTCTCCATTTTCTTTAGTTCATTGATTCCTAATTGTTTGTATTTGAGTTAGACTGTATTTTAGTCCATTTTGACTGAGCCAAAGTGGCTCAACTTGCTATCCTTTCAGTTCAGACTGTTTTATCACTCACAACAGATTTGTTCACTGGTTACAATTATATGTAATCCCCACTCACACCACTCCTCCCCAAACAAAGGAAAATAGAGGTAAATAGTTGAAAATAGTAGAAAAGTTGTAAGAGGCCAAAAGTATGTCACAAACCAAACAGAGTAAAAAATATTAAATCTTGAATATTGAGAATAATCTTAAGGAACTTGTTCTACTTTCTAGGACCATAAGGATATTGCCTTTTCCCAAGGCTCTGAGAAACCCTACATCCATGGCTCTGGGCATAGCCCACACCACAGATCTCATATGCCAGGAATTGTATGCCTTACCAGGCTGGATTATACTCTAGGAGCTGTACTGATTTGGGCTCACTACCACAGCTCCACTAATCACTGGTCCAGCGGGAATTTTCTGAGTAAGCTTCGTGGACTTTTGCTTGGGTTGTATTTCCAAATTCCAGGTAGTCCCTTCTTCTAAACTTTATGTGAATATAATTATGGTCCCATGGCCCCTATATTCTGTGAGCCATTGGAGATAGCATCATGTGCTAGCAAAGTTTATTATATCTTCTTTCCAGAGAGAAAGTCAACATGGCCCATGCTATAATTGACTCTATAGGTTCCAAACTTGGAGGAGCCAAACAGTGCTGGAAAATGAACACTGAGGAGAAAACTATGGGATCCTCCTTTGAAATTGTTGTGCACTGTGACCCTAGCAATATGAGCCTATAATGACAAAGGCAGCTGAAATCACCAAAGTGCATTGAGAGTTAATGATTCATTGTCGTGAGTAATATGTTCTTCCTAATATCAAATTAGTCATTAGGTTTTATTGCATAAATTTTTGAGGAATACAAATATTCAGGCTATGACAATCTTTGAAGAACATACATCTAGCTAGTGAGGGTGTTGTGTAAAGCACAGATGAGGAAAGGGTAAGAGTCACTTATGAGAAATCAAGTAAAAATCTAATGAAAAGATTAATTGAAAGATCAAGAAAAGGCTAGCTCATTCACAGCTATGCATAATTGGTTAGAGCTTAGATTTTAACCTAAAAACTTTGGTAAAGTAATGTTTTTAACCAGAGAGGCAAAATGATTATATTTATATTTTAGGAAAGTTTTCCTGGTAGAAGTTGAACAGCAATTTGGAAAAAAGACTAATTAAAATGCTATAGCAATTATTCAGACAAACAAGAGCCCATGAGGAAGGAAGAGGAGTTAAAGCAATGAATGACAAGAATGGGTAAAGATAGGGTAAAGAAACAATAATGCTATAATTTAACAATAAAGTAGAGATTATATTCAACAATAATTTGTGACAAAGTTAAATGGGGAAGGGAGAATCTGTCAAAAACTAAGCATATTATATTTAAAAAAAACCAGTTAAGCTCATAAATGTTGTATCCTGATAGCCTGGCTTCAAACCTTAAAATTTTCTGCTCACAAACGACATAAACTTAGGCATGTTATATAACCACTCTGTCCTACAGTTTCCTTATCTTTAAAATATGCATAATTTTAATACGTATCTCAGGATGTTCTTTTAAGGATTAATGAATTCATTTTTCTAAAATACTAAAACCTGTTCATTGCAGCATTATTTACCATAGCCAAGGCATTGTATCAGCCTAGATATCCCTCAATGGATGAATGGATCAAGAAGTGTCATGTAAGGGCTGGGAATATGACCCTGGGTTCGATTCCTTAGTACTACATATATAGAAAAGGCTGGAAGTAGCACTGTGGCTCAAGTGGTAGAGTGCTAGCCTTGAGCATAAAGAAGCCAGGGACAGTGGTCAGGGCCTCAGTTCAAGCCCCAGGACTGGCAACAACAACAACAAAAAAGAAGTGTCATGTATACACACAATGGAATTCTTCTCATCCATCAGAAAGAATGATATTGTAGCATTTGTAAGGAAATGCAAAGACTTAGAAAAAATTGTATGGATCAGACTCTATAGAGAGTTCAAATAGTATCATTCTACAGAGAGACAGTCAAAGCCCAACAAAATCATTACCAGGGAATGGCTACTTACGAGAGACGAGGGTGGGGTCAAGGGGAGAGAGGTAGAAGAATGAAGTGGGAAAGAGGAGAAAGGAAGTAAAAGGTTCATTGTATATACCACAGAATTGAGAAACATAAGAGGAGTGGGTCAAAGTGGGGTGAAGATGTTGAAGTGATTACACAGATGAAGATGCAGTGCACACACAAACGGCTTTGTTAAATGGCAAAAAAAAATAAATCAATACATAACCTAAAATTAAGGTAAGGGAAGAGGTGGGTTGGGAGAAGTGGGTGTGAATGTTGAAAAGGATGACATTGATCAAGATGTACTGTATTCGTAAAGTGCTTTGGTGAATTGCAACTCATTTGTTCAACTACTTGAAGATATTAAAATAGTCACAAAAGCACCTGTTAAAAGTTGAATAAAATTTAGAAAGATGCCAGATTTCTCTTAAGTTATTACCAGAGGTCCGGACCAATTACTGAGCTAAAAATGTGTTGTTAAAAGCAGTGTATTCATCAGCTTTGTATTACTACAATAGACTACGGGAGGAAACCAATTTTATAAAGATAAATATTTATTTAACTGAGCTTTTGGAAATTCAAAGGTATGGCAACTGGATTTGTTCAGTTCTGGTGAGGAAGTGGACAGTGGCACCTCCGAGTGTGAATGTTTGTCAAAGCAAAATTGTCATACCTGAGATCAAAGGAGAGACAGAGACAGAAGAGTAAAGAGAAAGAGAAAAGACAGAGTAAAGACAGAATGAGAGAGAGTGGGTAAGTATAAGGATGGGTAAGATCTTACACCTTCAATAAACCTCCAACTAGGTCCTTTGTCTTAAATGTCCACAGCAATTACCCTTGTGGCCACTTTGGGGAACCAAGCTTTCATACATACATGAATCTTTGAAGGATATCTAACATCCAAACCACAGCAAGAAATATGGGAAAATATTATACTTCATGTAATATCATATATTTGAAAGATAATGTTAATTTTATCCAAGATGATTCATTTTCTGGAGGAGCCATTTCATCCACACTAAAAATGGTTTTAAAGATGCTGCCTAATCACAGCTCCTAAATGTATGAGTGGATATACAGTGTCAGACCTGCCAATCATGACATATTTGCCTTATGCAACAGACACTCCCATGACTAAAGCATGAGTAACCAGAGCTCTTCCATAAAATTGCTATATAAACACTAGGAGTGAGAGACACTGCTTATGAGTGACACACTATAGAGTCATAGGCTTAGGGCTGTTTATAGCTGAATTTCTTGCCCCATGAAAAGAGCCTGTCTGAATATGCTGTTTATGGACAAAGAAATAGTGACCCAGATATAGCAGTAAGTACTATCTACCATTAGGCTTCTTAATTATGAAAGTCAATTATTTTTCTTCTTAAGCTAGCTTAAACTGGGTTGTTTCTTTAACCAGAGTCCTGATTAGTACACTATACTCCAGGCAAATGTTCAGGATGATATTTTAAGATTTTTACCTTAATTAACTGGCAAATTTTACATATGAAACATATATCCATGGCTTACAGAGAAGAGAGGAAAAATACTTTGTAATAGCACCATCACTCAAAATGTTCTGCTAGCCAAATAATTAGGTAAACCTCTTAAGATGCAAGATCCATTCAAGCAGAAGAAAATAAGTTAATTGAAAAAAGAATTTAGCAACAATTTCTGGAGACAATCTTGTACTAAAGATTGCTGAAAAGAATGCAGTAGGTAGACTTACATGATTACACTGAGTTAAAGAATCAGTTATCAAGGACTTGAATGGTCCCCTAATGGCTTGCTGATGGTAAAATGAAAATTAAGTTGAAAACACTCAGGCATCATTGCTATAAGGTACTAAACTAGACACTATAGAAAAGAACTGAATATTTGAGAACATTGAAAATGCCCTTAGGGTTAGACAACATGATTATCCATCTGATATTGTCTGTAATAGGGGCATCAAAGTAAAGAGACATGCTGAGACATAGGAGTTAGCACAATGTCACCTTCAGAAGGTTATATAACTGCCAGTGCATTTAATGTCCCCTCGTAGACTTCCTATGCTTCTTGTACTGCAAAATGTCCCATTAAGAACTGAATCCCTTAAAAAGACAAATGAATCCAAAAGCAATACTTGCAAAACGATTTGGTGTAAACCAATGGAACAACTCATGGGGGGAGAGGAAAAGGGGGAGGGGGAGAATGAGGTAGGAGGTAACAAATTGTACAAGAAATGTACCCACTGCCTTAGGTATGAAACTGTAACCCCTCTGTATATCACTTTGACAATAAATAAGTAATTATTTAAAAAATTAAAAAGTGAAATCACTAATCAAGTTAATCATAAAAAAGGAAATGGATGATAATGAAAGGAGAATGGGCTGAAATTTCATTTCAAAATAAAAAGGAACTGAAACACTTGAGAGGAAAAAGAAATCTTCAGAAAAGATTACAACATGACATCTGGTTAGCAATTCCTGACTCACTCTTGCATAGCTTAGGCAATAAGAAAGAAAAAATTGATAAGATCATGTTTCATTAAGATTAACATAACTATTACTACATTTTTGGAGATTTTGCCTTCCAGTGATAGATTCAAGAACTAACATCAAAGATAGGATAGTCCAAAGATTTTTTTAATCTGTCTTCTCTCTGTCTCTGTCACACACACACACACACACACACACACACACACACACACACACACACACACAATGCAGATAACAGTACACCATTTGCTCTCTGTGGGTAAATTTTCCTCTGATGTCAAAGAAAACAAAGTCCAAATGGAATAATATAGCATCTTTGTTTTTTTGGTTCACTACTTTTATACTTACACTCATTCTTCTATATTTCAATTGCAGAGAAAGAGATACATATTGAGGATATTTTCATTTATGCTTTCATTTGCTTAGAAAAATTATTAAGCTAACTGTGCCCTTTTATTTTCAACCTCTGCCTCCTATCTCCTTTCTACCAACATTTTACTATGTATTTTGTCATTTTTGTAAAAAGACAATTCCCTAACTTTGCCAGCCATTTTCTTACTCCTTTCCTCTAGTCACAATTAGTTTCTTGTAAGAACCATCTACAATTGCTAACACCATTTCTAATCTACTCTACACTCAGTGCCTATCTCAACATTATTTGATTTTTGCTCCCAGAAATTCCCCAATCCTTTCACTAAGAAAGTCTTTGTATTGAATCCAACAGATAGCTTTAAGTGTTTTAGTTACTTGTCCCAACAGAAGCATTTGGTATTGTTGAAAAATAGTTTCTAGAAATATACTCTTCCTTCAGTTTTCCTTCTGTGTTTCACATTAGGAATCATCTTCCTCTTTTATTTCCATATCTTTTAGAGTTCTGTGCTTGGTTCCTTATTTTCACTACATTTTTCACATGATGAGCAATCTTGTCTACCGATGTGTTTCAAATTGCAATGTGTATATTCATGACTTCAAAATCTATTTTTCTATTAAATTCTTGCACCTTCACCTCATACACATGTTACCTGCCTAATAGTCATCACTATTTGCATACACAATTGGTTGTTCCATAACTAAACTTCACCACATGTCCTCTATTATCTCCAGCCCAACCTCACTTCTGAACTTTTCTTACATTTCAAACTCCCTGCTTAGAACTTATTTTGGTTAGAGCATCTAAAAAGCACCTCAAACTGACATAACTAAAAGAGAACTTTGATTATCTATCTCAAACCTATGAGTCTCGTAACTTCATGAATCATTTATCTCCTCAAACTCCATCCTTAAGGCCTTGCTTTCCTGGGTTCCTTCATGGGACTCTATCAAATTACAATTATTCTTTCAGCAAAGTTTTCAGTTCAAAATCATACTTCTGTAATTTTTAATAGAATAATTTATCCTAAACTTGATAATCAAGCCACTTTCCAGTTATCACTAATCATAATTTCCTGACAACTTGCCAGCCAGAAAATTCCCTTCTTTCATTTAACCAAAGAAATGGTCTCTATGGCAAATACGCCATAATATTCCACTAATACATTAGATGTATGACATGGAGAAAACTGCAACTGTGTAAGAGCAGTCATGAGCAGATAAAATCAAAACACTAGTAAAAGCTTCAATAATTTTATCTTTGTTACTGTTCTAATAAAGATTCTGCTTACAGACACATTAGTAACTAAACATATCAACTTTATCTCTAACATTTCCTAAATTTATTCTATTGTCGGTATCCTCATAGCCACCTGCCATGGCCAACCATCCTAATTTTTGTGTTTAGTGTAAAGCTATAAAAGTTTAGCAATGGTCTATCTTTTGCATTCAATTTTATTTCATAAATTGAATCATCTATAAAGCATTCAAGAGTTAATCTTTCCAAAAAGGAAAATCAGATAACACAATTTCAACATTTCAGATCTTTCCATAAATAATCATTGCACTTGGAATAATTCTCAAGTTTCTTTGCTACTCTGCTGAATCTTCAACATTAACTGGTCATTGTTATCCATCCTCTGAATGTGTAGTGTCTAGGTAGTTAAGATATGTTTAGAAACTAGAACCAGATGGCTCTCTACAATAACTACAGCAAGTGCCCTATTATCATTTGTAAAGATTTTGTACAGTCATAATAACTAATGAAATTTTCTGTTATAAGATAGTTTCACATATATTAACTTATTTGATCCTTAGTTATATAAAATGGTTATGTTTTATTATTCCCATTTTACAAATTTTAAAACAGAGGCAATACTAGAACTAAATTTCCTAACTTACAGCCAAGTCAGGTAATATGCTGTAATACGGGGCCATGGAAATGGGAAAAGTGGCACTATCAGACATCCTTGTTTATTTAGAATTGTCTTATGTTAGCAAATTATACATTGTGTCACTCGAGATTTTCATTACTATAGAGACTTGCAATTAAATAAAATTATTGCTTAAAATTACATTTTTATATCTAAGAACAAATGGAAAGTTGAAAACTAGAATTACATACCAACCATAAGACTCTTCTCTCTATAAGTTTTCTATGCTATTTATTCTTTAATTTTTAATTTTTTATTATCTTTATGTAGTTGTACAAAGGATGTGCCATTTAACAAAGCAATTTATGAATATAATGCATCTTGAACAGTGTCACCCCCTTCAACATTCTCATCTTCCTTCATTCTACCCCTCTTCTTACTTTTCTCAATTTTGTGGTATATACAATGAGTTCATGACTGCATTTCTACCCCTTCCTCCAACATTTGTCTACCCCTTCCCCTTGGCTGTTCCCTATTATGTTGGGTTTTGAACTCATCTTTCTAATAGTTTATTATTCTTCAGTTTATTCACTTGTAAACACTTGCATTCACTCATAGATTTTTAAATGATGGTTAGATGCCAGGAACTAAATATCAAAGCATTAACTGTATCCATGTTGTTATGCCCAAGGACTTCCTCCATCCTTGACAAGGGGAATGCTAACCTTCTCTCATTTCATACAACACTGCTATTTTACTTAAAAAAGTAATATCTACTTACCTAGCTAGATATGGCTAACTGTATTTACATGGCAATTTCTAAAATTTTGGGATTATTATGTATTACATATCCTAACAGTATTATGATATTGCCTATGATAATAACTATGTCTTAATCATTATGGTAAATCTAATACACTGTCCAGTGTCCAACACAAATTCCATAATGGATTAATATTGATTAATAAGATTCACTTGCAATTCTTTCTTTTCTGCTTTTTTTTTCTTTTTTGATGTTACTCAGTTTGAAGTCAGGCACTTGCACTTGGCAATCAGGTGCTCTTCTATTTGAGCCATATGCCCAGCTATTTTTTTGTCTTTATTTATTCTTCAGATAGATTCTATTGCAGTTTTGCCTTGGGAAAGTACAAGATATCACCCACCTACCTACACCTCCTATGGAGCTGGTATTATATGTAGTTCACAGTGTTCTGTGTATCTGTTGAGGTAAAATTATGCTAACCATTGCCTGGGCTGAACTCAAACCATAATTCTCTTCATCTTTACCTGTCTCACACTTGAGATTACAAGCATGAACCATTGCACATAGCTCATTACCAAGTCCTTTCAGTTAAGTGCCTGTGTAGGAACTCAAAAGAAAAAGAAAAATAATACTCTTTCCTATTTAGTAAATATATTTCTCTCTAGCTTTGTCATAGTTGTCATAAAATGACCAAATGATAACAGATATTCTCCAAATTTTTATTGATTTGCTTATCCTGAAGTTTTCACTCCTATACTTTTTGTGTATATGCTGGTCTTGGAGCTGGAACCAAGGGCCTGGGTACTTTTTAGCTCAAGACTAGCACTCTACCACTTGACCCACAGCTCCAATTTTTGTGGTAGTTAATTAGAGATAAGAGTATCACATACTTTCCTCCCCAGGCTAACTTCAAACCAAGAGTATCAGACCTCAGCCTGTTGATTAGCCAGGATTATAGGTATGAGTCACCAGTGCTCAGCTTACTCCTACACTTTAATATGTTGAACCATGACTAAAGGTATGACCTAGAATTGCTAAATGTCCTCTAATACACCTTCTTGTTTTTGTCAGTTTCAGTTGGGAAGACTGTTACTCAGTGAGAAATTATATTCCCCAACCTCTATGCAGTTAGGTATGGTATGTCCACCTTACTAACTTCCAGATAATGAAATAGGAAAATAAATGCAGCATGCAGGCTCTGAGTCATCTTAAGGACAAAGCTACTTACCTTACATTGCTTTCAACCATTCTATGCAACAAAACATTATTTCTCTTGTACTAAAGGCAGTATGTTTTCAAATATTTTATTGTAACTAACAGTTTTGTCCATTCCCCAACTAGTGCACTAAAGCACGTTAAGTGATAAACTATTACAAGGTCAAAAATGTCATAGTCTCTGAGGATTAATTAAAGCTGAAGGCTCCTGCTTTCTACTGGCTTTAAGAAACAAAAAGTTTGCTATCCAAACACTTAGTATTACAAAATATGATATATTCAGAGATCAAAAGCCTATTGCATAGCATCTAAGAGTGATAGCCTTTGAAATTGTTGACGACCAGACTTTGTAGGATTGCTTTAAGAAGGTTTCCCTAAAATAATTGTTTAAAACTGCTTCCCATCAGTCACTACAATTGCACAAAAAGTAAACAGATGTGGTGTGTTTGTCAAGTAATTGTGGTTATATGAACCATGAAGATGATGGGACAGTAATACAGACAGACTCCTGATGTCACATCTGAGTGATTCTTGGTCAAGGAGATGGGACAGTGATCAAAAGAGTCCCGATGTCACATTTGAGTGATTCTTCGCTAAACAAGTTTATTGACTATAGAATTCCCAGAGCCTTCAATATGCATTTTTCTTTATATTAGTACATACTAATTGACAAAGTTGTTTCAGTTTCCCCTCTTGTACCTTTTCTTTCTCATCTACATTCCCAGCAGTGCCCTTTTTCTTTCATGACTTTCTTTTTATTGTTTTCCCAGATACTGTGAACATGCAGTGCTTGTCTTTAGATATGTCATTAGCTGGGTTGTTTATGACATCGGATAGTAAACTACCATGTGATGATAGATATGATGTAAATTCCACGGAAACATTCAACCAGCTCAGTTGAATTTATTTAAAAGAGGAAACTACTCTGCCATTCACCACAGTCTTCACCTTTGCTTAATGTCCCATTTCTAGACTTCAGAAATTTATGTTAACTGCTTAGTTCCTAAGGGAGTTTTAAAATGTTTAATCTCTAGGTGAAACAAAAACTTCCTACATTGGGATCTGGACTGTTTGACCTTGCTTGGGCCTCAGGCCAACAAAAGAAAGTTTCTGAACACCATTAAGAGTTTAGTAAACCATTCCTTTTCGAATACCAACTAATAAAATGTGGAAAACTATGGCTTTGACATGAAACATCCCCTTTTTTGGCAATTCCACTTACTAAAACAAAAAGACTTACTCTGAATACAGGTTCTGGATGATGAAAATATTACCTCTACCTTGTTCTGTTACAAATAAATAAAAGGTAGAGCTTCTTGCTATAGCTTTTGTACCATTAAATTTACCTCAGACTGCTATTACATCAAAATCTTCAACTCCAATGAAGCAATGTACCCAGAATTTGACAATACAATAAAGCTGCCTTTGGGGAATTATGGAGGGAGACTGGAGAGAAAAAAATATATTCATCCAAGTCACTGAAGCAGCAATGAACTTAGATATTTGTGATTTCCATCCCACTTAATAAACTTTAAATAAATATATGACAGTATTGGTTGTACTTTATATTAAGCAGCCCAGAGAATTACCTGTTCCAATTATGTGCCTTCAAGCAGACTGATGGTTCTGAATCTGTGCTCTTAGCCAGTATTGATCAGCAACAGTTTAAAAAATACAATACATTCAAAACTATTTCATCGATGAGGCAATTTACATGAGACAAAAAAATGATACCACTTGTGTCATTTGCTTTATGGTCAATGACAATGTCCTAACTGCCTTGTATCTCCACATATTAATAAATAAAAATACAATGAATTTTCAAACTTGATCACAGGAGGAAAAGCCTTTGGGTACTAGAGCCTTAAGTAAGTTTGGAGGTCTTGATTCACCGTCATAGCTTTCTAGTATTCAGATTACCCAAACTATTGATTTGCTCTTTTCTTTTCCTTTTTTTTAAACTTACTTATTGTCAAAGTTATGTACAGAGAGAGGGGTTACAGTTTCATATGTAAGGCCATGGGTATATTTCTTGTACTATTTGTTACCTTCTCCCTCACTCCCCTCTCCCCCCTTCCCCTTCCCCTTTCCCTCTCCCCCCATGTGTTGTTCAGTTGGTTTACACCAAATGGTTTTGCAAGTATTGCTTTTGGAGTCATTTGCCTTTTTATCCTTTGTCTCTCGATTTGATATTCCCTTTCACTTCCCTAGTTCTAATACCAGTATATACAGTATCAAGGGTACCCAGATGAGATACAGTGCTAGCGCCAGGACAACCACAGGAATGGGATACAAGGGGATCATCAACAAAAGAAGTTACGGTTTCACATGGCATGTTGAAAGTAATTACAACAGTGATATTACACTCATTTCCATAAAATGGAATTCATTTCACTTAGCATCATCTTTTGTGTTCATAAGGGTATAGCTATTGGGTTCTTGTGATCCTCTGCTGTGACTAGCCTGAACCTGTGCTAATTATTCCCTATGAGGGAGACCATAGAGTCCATGTTTCTTTGTGTATGGCTCACTTCACTTAGTATAATTTTTCCAAGTTCTTCCATTTCCATACAAATAGGGCAATGCCATTCTTTCTGATAGAGGCATAAAATTCCATGTGTATATGTACCACATTTTCCTGATCCATTTGTCTACTGAGGGGCATCTGGGTTGGTTCCATATGGCTTTAGTGTGTTCTGGTTTGTAATCTTTTGGGTAGATGCCCAAAAGTGGGGCTGCTGGGTCATAGGGGAGCTCTATGCTTAGCCTTCTGAGGAATCTCCATACCACTTTCCACAGTGGCTGAACCAGTTTACATTCCCACCAACAATGAAGTAGGGTTCCCTTTTGGCCACATCCTCTCCAACATTGGTTAGTTGTTATTGTTAGTTTTCTCGATGGACATTCTTACTGGGGTGAGATGGAATCTCAATGTTGTTTTGATTTGCATTTCTTTTATTTTTTATTAATTAAATTTTGCTGACAAGGTGTTGTGCAAAAGGGATACAGTTACATAATAGGACAGTGAGTACATTTCTTGTGATATCTTGCACCCTCATTTTTCTTTCCCTTCCCTAGATCAGGAAGGCATATATACAGTACCCAGTGTACCAAAATCATATACAGTAGCCACATGTCCTACACCAAAGGAAATTCACCTAGAACTTTAAATATAATGTCAACAAAAGAGTTTGCTTATCCTAGTCTTATATGATCGTATATACATAACTGTTGAGCTATTGTGATCCACTGAGAGGTCAATTTTAGAACATTTTATGTTAAGTAGCTGTTTGGTTTTAGATACATGATGTAGGGTCGCTGACACAAACCTGCGGAAATACCATTTGACAAGAAGTTTTTGGTTTCGCAGACCGGGTCTCTACTGTCTCCCCCCCACCCCAAACCTAACAGTCATATATCAAGGAGACCATGCCCCTTTGTTCTCTGTGTTCTAGGTTTGTCTCGCTCAAAATTATTTTTTCAAGTTCTGACCATTTAACTGCGAATACCAATATTTTATCATTTCTAATCAATTTGCATTTCTTTTATGGCCAGTGATGTAGAGCACTTTTTCATGTGTCTCCTGGGTATTCTCATTTCCTCATCAGAGAAGTCTCTCTTTAAGTCTTTAGCCCACTTGTTGAGGGGGCTGTTGGTTCTTTGAGGTTTTGTTTTGGAGGAATTTAATTTTTTTAGTTCTCCATATATTTTAGATATTAGGTCTTTGTCCATTGTATGTCTGGTAAAGATCTTTTCCCAATCTGTTGGCTTTCTGTTTATCTTACAAGCTATGTACTTTTCCCTGCAGAAGCTCTGCAGTTTGATGCAGTCCCATTTGTCCAACCTTTCTTTGATTTGTAGCCTTTCTGGGTCTTTGTTAAGGAAGTTCCGTCCTGCGCCAAGGAGCCCAAGTGTTTCTCCTACTCCTTCCTTTAGTGTTTTCAGGGTGTCTGTTTTGATTTTGAGGTCTTTAATCCATTTGGAATTGATTTTGGTGCAGGGTGATATATAAGGATGTAGTTTTAGTTTGTTGCATGTGTTGAACCAGTTTTGCCAGCACCATTTGTTAAAGATGCTATCTTTCTTCCGTCCTATCTTGTTAGCTCCTTTTTCAAAGATTAAGTAGGCATAGTTTTGCGGGTTCATTTCTGGGTCTTCAGTTATTTTCCATTGGTCTTCAGGCCTGTTCCGGTGCCAATACCAAGCTGTTTTTATTACTATAGATTTGTAATACAGCTTGAAGTTTGGTATAGTAATTACTCTAGCACTGTTCTTTCTACTTAGGACTGTTTTTGCTATTCTGGGTCTTTTATTTTTCCATATGTTTTTCTGGATTGTTTCCTCTATTTCATTAAAAAATGGTGTTGTGATATTAATGGGCATTGCATTGAATTCATAGATAGCCTTTGGCAATATTGCCCTTTTGATTATATTAATTTTCCAAATCCAGGAGCATGGGAAGTTTTTCCATTTCCTCAGTTCTGCCCTAATTTTGTTTTTAATGTTTGTAAAGTTCTCATTATAGAGGTCTTTCACTTCTTAAGGTTATTCCTAGGTATATTATGTTTTTTTGAGGCTATTGCAAAAAGAGTTGCTTTCATGATTTCGGCCTTGGTCTTCGGGTCATTGGCATATAGAAAAGCCATTGATTTTTGAGCTCAAGTAGCTTGGGAGTAGAGTCTAAGGGATTCTTTACATACAGGATCATGTAATCTGCAAAGAGAAAGAGTTTGACTTCATCTTTTCCAATTTGGATCCCCTTTATGTCTTCCTCTTGCCTAATTGCTCTGGCTAGGAATTCTAGTACTATGTTGAAGAGAAGGGGAGAGAGTGTACATCCCTGCCTTGTTCCTGATTTTAAAGGGAATGGCTTTAGTTTTTCCCCATTAAGAGTAATGTTCACTGTGTTTGACATAGACATCCTTAAATACATTCAGGAATCTTCCCTGGAATCCTAGTTTCTCCAAAGCTTTTATCATAAATGCATGCTGGATTTTATCAAATGCTTTTTCTTTTTTTTTTTTTTTTTTGGCCAGTCCTGGGCCTTGGACTCAGGGCCTGAGCACTGTCCCTGGCTTCTTCCCACTCAAGGCTAGCACTCCGCCACTTGAGCCACAGCGCCGCTTCTGGCCGTTTTTCTGTATATGTGGTGCTGGGGAATCGAACCTAGGGCCTCGTGTATCCGAGGCAGGCACTCTTGCCACTAGGCTATCTCCCCAGCCCCTCAAATGCTTTTTCTAAATCTAGCGAAATAGTCATGTGGTTCTTCACATTGCTCAGGTTGATGTGGTGGATTACATTGTTGACTTGCGTACATTGGACCAGCTTTTCATACCAGGGATGAATCCAGTTTGGTCTTAGTGTATTTTTTTTTTGATGACCTGTTGAAGTCGATTGGCCAGAATTTTGTTGAGAATTTTTGCATAAATGCTCATCAAGGAAATCAGTCTATAGTTATCCTTCCTTGATGAGTCCCTGCCTGTTTTTGGGATGAGGGTTATACTGGCTTCATAGAATGTGTTTGGTAGTGAACTTTCTCTTTCAGTTTCATTGAAGAGTTTGAGAAATACTGGTGTGAGTTCTGTTTTGAAAGTCTTGTAGAATTCTGCTATGAATCTGTCTGGACCTGAGCTTTTCTTGGATGGCAGATCTCTTATTGCCGTTTCTATTTCAATGCTGGATATGGGTCTGTTTAGGTTTAAGTCTTCATGGTTGAGTTTGGGGATATCATTTTTTGCTAGAAAATCGTCCATTTCTTCCGGGTTCTCAAATTTGTTAGTGCTAAGGTTTGCAAAATATTCCCTTATGATGTTCTGCATTTTGGTTGTTTCTGTGGGGTTGTTACCTGTTTCATCTCTGATCTTGTTTATTTGGGTGTGCTGCCTTGGTGTTTTGGTCAGGGTTGCTAGGTGTCTGTCTATCTTGTTAATTTTTTCAAAGAACCAACTCTTTGTTTTGTTGATTCTTTTGATTTTTTTTTTTACTCTAAGTCATTTAATTCTGATTTGATTTTTAATTATTTGCTTCCGTCTATTTGCTTGGGGTTTGGTTTATTCTCTTTTGAGGAGCTTAAGGTGTTTCCTTAAATAGTTGAATTGCTGTTTCTCCAGTTTGTTGGCACTCAAAGATATAATTTTTTCTCTGAGTACTGCCTTTGCTGTGTCCCAAAGGAACCGGAACTTTGTGTGCTCATCTTGATTTAATTCCATAAGCATTTGAATTTCTGTTCTAATTTCTTTAATGACCCACTGGTGATTCAACAATGTGTTTTTATTCTCCATGTGTTGTAGGATTTTCTGTGGTGGCTGTTTGAGTTGAGCTCTAATTTTATTCCATTGTGGTCTGAGAGAATGTAGGGAATGATTTCGATACTTCTGAATTCGTACAGATTTTCTTTGTGCCCTAAGATGTGATCTATTTTGGAGAATGTTCATGTGCTGCTGAAAAGAATCTGTATTCTGTTGTTGCTAGATGGAATATTCTGTAGATGTTGGTTAAGTCTAGTTGGTCTATGCAGTTTATTAGTTCTCAGGTTTCTTTGCTCAGTTTTTGGCGTGTTGATCTGTCCAGAGGTAATAGTGGAGTGTTAAATTCACCAACTATCAATGTGTTTGGGTCTATGAGTGTTTTTAGAGTCAGTAGTGTTTGTTTGATTAAGTTGGGTGCTCCTGTATTTGGTGTGTAGATATTTAGGATGGTTATATCCTCCTGTAGGAGAGATCCTTTTATTAGTATTAGTAACCTTCTTTGTCTCTTCTTACCGTTTTTAATTTGAAGTCAATTTTGTCTGATACTAGGATTGCAACTCCAGCCCGCTTATGGGGAGCATTTGCTTTGTACATTTTATTCCAGCCTTTCACTTTTAGAAGATCTTTGCTTTTGCTGGATAGATGTGTCTCTTGGAGGCAGCAGAAAGATGGATTTTGGTTTTTGATCCAACTTATGAGGCCATGTCATTTGATTGGAGAATTAAGTCAATTAATGTTGAGAGTTAGGATTGAGAGATGATCATTTGTTCCTTTCATTATAGCTATCTTTTTAAAAGCTGTGTTTTCCCCATTCTTGATCTAATACTCCAGTTTTCTATTTAGGGTTCATTTCTCTGTCTGTATTGTGATCTTGATTATTTTCCATGTGTAGTACATCCTTGAGGGTTTTCTGTAAAGCTGGTTTGCTGGGGATAGATTGTTTCAGTTTTTCCTTACATTGGAAGACTTAGTTGACCTTCAGCTATGAATAAGAGTTTAGCTGGGGACAGTATTCTTGGTTGATAGTTATGTTTCTTTAGGGTTTGGTATACCTCATTCTGGGCTCTCCTTGCTTTCATGGTCTCTGCTGAGAAGTCGGGGGTAATTCTGATTGGTTTTCCTTTATTTGTGATTATTTTCTTTTCCCTAGAAGCTTTAAGGATTCTTTCCTTGGACTCTATTGATCCTGTTTTGGTCACAATGTGTCAGTGGGATGTCCTGTTCTGGTCTGGTCGGTTTGGGGTTCTAAATGCTTCTTGAATCTGGATAGGCCTATCCTTATGGATATTTGGGAAGTCCTCAGCTAATATTCTGTTAAATAAGTTGCCTATTCCATTGACTTCTTTCTCTAGGTTTTCCTTGATTCCTATTAGCCTTAAATTGGGCTTCCTGATTGTATCTTGGAGCTCCTGGAGTGATATTTTGCCAATTGGATTGGTTTTGTATTGTTTTCTGTTCTTTCTCCATAGATTCTAGGGAATCTTCAGTTCCTGAGATTTGTTCCTCTGCTTCATCTAATCTGCTCTGTAGACTAGCTACTTGATTTCGAATCTCCATTCCTCCTGACTGGTCTTTCTTGATGGCTTCCATGTCTTTGCTATAATTTTATCTTAGGTCCTGTATGGACTTCTTTGCTTCATTAATTTGGTTCTGAGTGCTATCTCTTGAATCTTTTAGCTGGGTAGCTATCTTTTCATTGGACTCTTGAAGTTCATTTATCTTTCTATTTGTGGAGGCTATGAAATCCTCTATTAATTTTTTGTTCATCTCCTAATGCTCTAGAATAGTTATCTGAAGAGATTCAAACTTTTCATTTAAAAATTTTATCAGTAGAGTTTGTAGAGGATTTTGAGGGTTCTCTTCTATGTCTTTGATTGACTGCTCTGCTTCCTGCTTGTTTTGAGTGGGAGATGAGATTTCCTTGTTTGCAATCTTTCTTCTGCTTCTTCTTCCCATTTGGATTGGAAATGCCAATCTACAAGCACCAGTGAGCACCATTTAAGACCCAAAGCAGACCTTACCAAGCAGTGTTACATAAATCTTAGTTCACAATTATATACAGATACCTTCCCTCTCTTTTTTGTATATAAAGGCAAATTTGGTGTTCCCCAAGAATACAATTTTAATATAACAACCAACCCTGATCCCTCTATTCAATAGTTACTTATTTGCTGTTATAACCCTATGAGCAGTTTTTTTCTTATATTCAGTTCTTTTTGGACTGGTGGGATTTCTCTATGAACCCCTGTGACTCACTCAGATTGAACAGGGATACCCTCTATCCGATAACCAGTGGTCAATGGATTCATGGAAGTCCTGGAAGTAAATTTAGGAGGGTAAGTTAGGGGTAGTGAAGAGAATAGAGTATAATGAATGGGGGATGATGATTTTGGTTTAGTTTTGGTGAAGTGGAAAGGTGGTGAAGAGTAGAATTGGTAGAAAGAACAAGGTTAAAATTATAGAGAATGGAGAGTCAGCAGAAAAGAGTACAGGTGTTAGTCAAAGGAAACTAATTTTAAGGAGAGAAAATGTGAAAAGAGAAAGAAAAAATACAGGAAGACAAGCACCCAAGTGTATATATATATATGTGTGTGTGTATGTATGTCCAAAAGACCCAATAAAACAAACAAATAAAAAACAGAAAACAAAAAACAAATGACAACTCAAAAATGAAAAATAAAACATAAAAATGTTTAAAAAAAAAAGGGAGTCTTCCTTGTTTGAGTGGGCTCTGGTTTCCTTGCGATGGTCTACAGTCTATTTTCCTGCTGCTTGGCTGGTTTGGTTTGCTTTCAGTTTACAGGAGTGGATCTGCCCTGACCCTCCTCCCCTGTTAGTTCAATCCTGGGGTTCTGTAGTTTGCACAGCTTGCAGGTAGGTCTTGGGTGTCCTCTGTAGTTGGGGGATGCTGAACAGTCTCAGAAACTCTGGCTCTTCCCGTCTGCTGTGGGGCCACTGCTTTTAATGCCTTGCTCTGACTAGGCTGTGACTAGCAGGGTGGGACACCTCGGGCTTGGTTTACCTGGCTGAGAGTTGCTTGCCCGGAGGAAGGCTCCTCCCTCCTGGGTGGGGTGACCTTCTCCTCGGCAGAGCTAGCTGTGGAATTCAGCTCAGTTTGCTGGTTGGAATTGGGCGTCCTCTGTAAAGGGGCTGTTTATCTGTCTCAGAACTGTTTACTCTCCCATATGGTTGTTCCATGCCTCCAGTAGTTGCTCGCTGCTTTCGGTTTGATTTTAGAAATTCCAGCTGCTGGGGAGTTGGCAGTCACAGTGTCAGCTGGGCGGGTTAGGGCGGAGCATGTATGGCTGAGTTTACCTGAGTCTGTGAGTTTGGGCCCAGGAATGATCCTCCCATGTGGGCGGGGGTGTTCTCCTGGGCGGAGCTGGCTCTCACTTGTTGGTCCCTCTTGCCCTTTTCAAAGATGGCCCCTTGTCTTTATTTTCCAGAGTTTTCATTGCCAGAGTCAAAGATGGCGCTTCTCTCTGGCTGTGGGGGAAGGGCTACCATCCAGAAGCTGCTCTGTGGGTGTGAGTGAGAATGTCTTTTGTGGAATACTCATGCTTTCTCTGAGATTTTGGCCCATCCATGCTCAGCCTGTGAACCGCGTCTGTCTGCCACCATCTGGAGAATTTCTTCCTGGTCGCTGCTGTGTGCTTTAGGTGCATGGAATGTCGGGCGCTGTGCTAGCACAGGCACTGGCGTGGTGGCGGGATGCCACCCAGAGCTCAAATCTGTGTTTTCAGGCCAGCAAAGTCAAGTTTTCCTTTCTGGCCAGAATCCCTGTACTGTTGTGACTTACTTGGGCTATCTTTCTAGGAGTAAAAGGTTCTCTGGAGTGGTAAAACTAGGATGGTGGAGGGAGCTTAGCTAGGGCTCTGCTGCTCCTCTGCTGTCTTCCTGGAAGTTCTCTTCACTCTTTTCAACTCATCAGTATACTTCAAAAAGTTCACCTGGCTCAAGTTAACAAATGATTAGTGTCTCATTTTATAAAACCCTCTGGATTTCTTCCAAAAATAGTTGTTTACAAAAGCATAGTATTTAATTCCCAATTATCTGATGCATAATGTTCTTCGTCATGTCAATTACTGTCAGTTTTCCTCCTCATCTTTTTAAAAAGAAATTTCAAAATGATCATTTTGGCACAAAGTTTTCAATATCCAGACACTAGAAACTATCCATAGTGACCCATCAATTTTAATAAACAAGTTTGTTAAATCAAATTATAGAGTGTAATTTCTTTCCATGTCCTACCCCTAGAAATGCTAAAAAAAAGCAATACCATAAAGTATATATATATATATATATATGAAAGGCAGAAGTAGTCAATATTTGTTTCACTTGTCTGATTATATAAATACCAAGTACTTATCTTACTGAAACTGATGTCATGAGAAAAACATTGTGAGCTACTAAGGATGCATATTTATATGTATGCTCTTCAATGAACAGAGTGAAAATAAGTTTCTTAAAAACTATGTCATGTACACTTGAATTTTCCAAATTGTCATTATAACAATGTCACTTTTTTATGCAATTTTGATGTATAAAATAATGCATTTATGATAACTTTCAGTAGTATTTAAACAACAGTAATGAATGAGTATTCCAAAAGTTACAAAATTGGAATCCGGGAGGTCTATTAATAAAAGCTAGGCACATTTCCCCAATAAACATGAACCATGGTACAAAAGACAGAAAGGAGATTACTTGATAGGCATATAGTAGGCAAAAATCTAGTTAGAGTCACCTCGTTGCACAACTCTAAAGGGCTGTTCACATCACAATCTGCACAATGGTGGCCTTGAAGTTTGGAAGATACACTTTGCCTCACCATATGCAAAAGCCAGAGCTCCTGTCAGATAACCAATTAGTATCAGAGAAAGTATCATTCAAAAAGTAGACTGAAATTCCACATCTAAAATAAAATTATAGTTTTTGGAAATAGATAAAGATCAAGACAAGGAAAAGATTGAATTTCAGAAGCAACAGAATACTTGACAAAGTATCAAGCACAGGAAATCTGAGGGGTTCTATATGGGTTATAGTGAAGGATATATAAGAAAAAGACAGGAGCCTGGTGACACAGTAAAAAGTAAGGGCTCACTTATTGTACCAAGTCAAAATACATCATCATCAAGAGAATCTTGATAGTGAGCCATTGGCCAATAGTATTGTGTTAAGTGAACAAACAGCAGTATTCTATTGCTAGAATTGGGAATACATTTAAAACTATTTGTAGTAAGTAAATGAATTCTTCTGGAGTTCAAGGGTAGAAGCTGAGTTAAGCTTCTTTGAACATACTGACACCCTTGTTTTTGTTGATCTTTAAGCAACAATAAACCATAAAGATTGTATAAATCTACCAAACATTAAAACAAATGTTCAAAAAGCAAAAAAGCCATCCATCTACACTGGTCATTGCTCTGCCACATGCCAAAGACTCATATATTTTCAAATGCATGAAAAATATATATGGACAATAAAGAGTGTTTTCATATGAATTATTTTGAGTCTTTTAGCTATAATGATCCTTAACTCCTACACTTGATGTTTTATATGATTTACATTG